>NC_069499.1:915457440-915474537 GCF_027579735.1 Bombina bombina
ATGCATCCTGTAAATCTATTGTGGACATATAATTCCCTTGCTGAACAAAAGGTAAGATAGTCCTTACAGTTACCATCTTGAACGTTGGTATCCTTACATAACGATTCAATAATTTTAGATCCAGAACTGGTCTGAAGGAATTCTCCTTCTTTGGTACAATGAAGAGATTTGAATAAAACCCCATCCCCTGTTCCGGAACTGGAACTGGCATAATTACTCCAGCCAACTCTAGATCTGAAACACAATTCAGAAATGCTTGAGCTTTCACTGGATTTACTGGGACACGGGAAAGAAAAAAATCTCTTTGCAGGAGGTCTCATCTTGAAACCAATTCTGTACCCTTCTGAAACAATGCTCTGAATCCAAAGATTGTGAACAGAATTGATCCAAATTTCTTTGAAAAAACGTAACCTGCCCCCTACCAGCTGAACTGGAATGAGGGCCGTACCTTCATGTGAACTTAGAAGCAGGCTTTGCCTTTCTAGCAGGCTTGGATTTATTCCAGACTGGAGATGGTTTCCAAACTGAAACTGCTCCTGAGGACGAAGGATCAGGCTTTTGTTCTTTGTTGAAACGAAAGGAACGAAAACGATTGTTAGCCCTGTTTTTACCTTTAGATTTTTTATCCTGTGGTAAAAAAGTTCCTTTCCCACCAGTAACAGTTGAAATAATAGAATCCAACTGAGAACCAAATAATTTGTTTCCCTGGAAAGAAATGGAAAGTAGAGTTGATTTAGAAGCCATATCAGCATTCCAAGTCTTAAGCCATAAAGCTCTTCTGGCTAAAATAGCTAGAGACATAAACCTAACATCAACTCTAATAATATCAAAAATGGCATCGCAGATAAAATTATTAGCATGCTGAAGAAGAATAATAATATCATGAGAATCACGATTTGCTACTTGTTGCGCTAGGGTTTCCAACCAAAAAGTTGAAGCTGCAGCAACATCAGCCAATGATATAGCAGGTCTAAGAAGATTACCTGAACACAGATAAGCTTTTCTAGAAAGGATTCAATTTTTCTATCTAAAGGATCCTTAAACGAGGTACCATCTGACGTAGGAATGGTAGTACGTTTAGCAAGGGTAGAAATAGCCCCATCAACTTTAGGGATTTTGTCCCAAAATTCTAACCTGTCAGGCGGAACAGGATATAATTGCTTAAAACGTTTAGAAGGAGTAAATGAATTACCCAATTTATCCCATTCTTTGGAAATCACTGCAGAAATAGCATTAGGAACAGGAAAAACTTCTGGAATAACCGCAGGAGCTTTAAAAACCTTATCCAAACGTATAGAATTAGTATCAAGAGGACTAGAATCCTCTATTTCTAAAGCAATTAGTACTTCTTTAAGTAAAGAGCGAATAAATTCCATCTTAAATAAATATGAAGATTTATCAGCATCAATCTCTGAGATAGAATCCTCTGAACCAGAAGAGTCCAAAGAATCAGAATGATGGTGTTCATTTAAAAATTCATCTGTAGAGAGAGAAGATTTAAAAGACTTTTTACGTTTACTAGAAGGAGAAATAACAGACAAAGCCTTCTTTATGGATTCAGAAACAAAATCTCTTATGTTATCAGGAACATTCTGCACCTTAGATGTTGAGGGAACTGCAACAGGCAATGGTACATTACTAAAGGAAATATTATCTGCTTTAACAAGTTTGTCATGACAATTATTACAAACAACAGCTGGAGGAATAGCTACCAAAAATTTACAGCAGATACACTTAGCTTTGGTAGATCCAGCAGGCAGTGATTTTCCTGTAGTATCTTCTGGCTCAGATGCAACGTGAGACATCTTGCAATATGTAAGAGAAAAAACAACATATAAAGCAAAATAGATCAAATTCCTTATAAGACAGTTTCAGGAATGGGAAAGAATGCCAAATATCAAGCTTCTAGCAACCAGAAGCAAATGAAAAATGAGACTGAAATAATGTGGAGACAAAAGCGACGCCCATATTTTTTAGCGCCAAATAAGACGCCCACATTATTTGGCGCCTAAATGCTTTTGGCGCCAAAAATGACGCCACATCCGGAACGCCGACATTTTTGGCGCAAAATAACGTCAAAAATGACGTAACTTCCGGCGACACGTATGACGCCGGAAACGGAAAAGAATTTTTGCGCCAAAAAAGTCCGCGCCAAGAATGACGCAATAAAATGAAGCATTTTCAGCCCCCGCGAGCCTAACAGCCCACAGGGAAAAAAGTCAAATTTTGAGGTAAGAAAAATATGATAATTCAATGCATAATCCCAAATATGAAACTGACTGTCTGAAAATAAGGAAAGTTGAACATTCTGAGTCAAGGCAAATAAATGTTTGAATACATATATTTAGAACTTTATAATTAAAGTGCCCAACCATAGCTTAGAGTGTCACAGAAAATAAGACTTACTTACCCCAGGACACTCATCTACATGTTTGTAGAAAGCCAACCAGTACTGAAACGAGAATCAGTAGAGGTAATGGTAAATATAAGAGTATATCGTCGATCTGAAAAGGGAGGTAAGAGATGAATCTCTACGACCGATAACAGAGAACCTTATGAAATAGACCCCGTAGAAGGAGATCACTGCATTCAATAGGCAATACTCTCCTCACATCCCTCTGACATTCACTGCACGCTGAGAGGAAAACCGGGCTCCAACTTGCTGCGGAGCGCATATCAACGTAGAATCTAGCACAAACTTACTTCACCACCCCCTTGGAGGCAAAGTTTGTAAAACTGATTTGTGGGTGTGGTGAGGGGTGTATTTATAGGCATTTTAAGGTTTGGGAAACTTTGCCCCTCCTGGTAGGAATGTATATCCCATACGTCACTAGCTCATGGACTCTTGTTAATTACATGAAAGAAATATATTCCTTTATTCAAATTCAGTTAAAATCCACGGCACACATTATAAAACATAAAAGATCAGTGGGAAATCCGTCAGTCTGACGCGTTTCGGCTATCTAGCCTTACTCATAGACTTAATCTGACTAGCACCTGTGGAGCTTAAATACGCTCCCTCACATTCTCATTGGTTACCACTTTTCCCACTGAAAACAGATGTATGGAGACTTAAAGGGACAGCAGGTCAGAATTGTCAGTCACATGATAAAAGGCAAGTACACTTAATTTCAGTGCCATTAACACTTGGTTAGCTATATTGTGTCTTTTCTTCTTATAATATTGTATGTATCACGTAAGACCCACGATAATCTTATTTAGTGCTACTCGTCTATTGTACCATCAATAGAGTTAAACTAATGCTTTATACAAGCATAGATATAAGATAGTTATTCTCATCTTTTATTTAAGAAAAGGTTCAGACTACACCTCCATATTTAACTTCTGCTAGAGATCAATATTGAGTATATGGAGAGGACATCATATAACTTTTGTTGGAGTTGAGTATAGAAAGAGGATTTAAGTGACAGGTATATTTATCATAATTCCTTAAACTAGTTACTATGTATAACCCATCCTATTATATATCTACTCCCAGAAGTTAATAATATCCCCATCTATATTTAGGCCATTTGGTTTACGCGTCCTTAGAGTAAAATCCAATAGGCCTCCTTTCTAAACAGGGCATGTACCCTATTACCACCTCTTGGTTTTTTCATTATTAGATCAATGATCATCCAGGTGAATGTACTTGTGTCTCCCCCATGGTCAAATATGAAATGGTTTAGAGACTCCTGTTGTAGCTCTGTTCTTCTCTATATCATATAGATGTTCCTTGATCCTAACCCTTGTCTCTCTGGAGGTGCATCCTATATACTGTTTCTCACAGGCTGTACATGTAACCATATATATAGCATGGTCTGATCTACAATTTGTACAAAAGCCACAGTTAAAGACCTTCTGGGTACTAGAAGATTGAAAGACCTTACTTGTCTGTGTTAGGTCGCATGCCACACAGCTACGTGTGCCACACTTGTAGTGGCCTTTACATGTGAGCCAGCTACTACCCTTCTTAGGTTTTTTCAGAACACTGGGGGACACCATATTACCAATGGTAACATTCCTTTTAGATACAAACTGGCATCCCTCTTCTACCACTCTCTTTAAAACTTTATCAGCTTTCAAAATTGATAAGTTTTTTCTGATAATGTTACAGATACTATTGTACTGTTTGGTGTAGGTAGTCACGAAAGTGACTCCTCCAGTTTGATTCTCATGATTTAAGCCTTTCTCCTTTCTCCTATTTTTTGTTTTCTGTATAACGTCATTATAGGCTCTCATGATGCTATTTTCTGGATAGCCTCTTGCTCTAAGTTAAGAAAGGCATCGTCATCAGAGCAATTACGTCCTAATCCTTATCATTTCCCCTTTGGACACCCCATAATGCATGTGCTTGGGGTGGCAGCTCTTCGCATGCAAAAGGGAATTTGCGGATATCGGTTTGGTATATAGTGAGGTGGATATGTATCCCCTGTTAGGATCTCCTTCAAGTGTTAGATCTAGATAGTCAATCCTATTCTCTTCAAAGTGAGAAGTGAATTCTAGACCCACTTGGTTGTTGTTGAGGTAGGCTATGAACTGTTCACTCTCCGCTTTAGACCCCACCCATACAAACAGGAGATCGTCGATATAGCGTTTGTACCCTACAAGTGACTCCCTGTAAGGATTTCCATCTGCATAGACGTGGGACAGCTCCCACCAACCCATAAATAGGTTGGCGTATGCTGGGGCAAATTTGGCCCCCATAGCCGTCCCACGCCTCTGCAGATAGAATATGCCTTCAAACTCAAAATAGTTGTGGGTCAACAGAAAGTGAACAGTTCTAACAATAAATTCTTTAAGAGAATCCTCATAATCACTAAGGAGATCCATCATTTCTCTGATAGCCAATAAACCAAATTCATGTGGTATGGAGGAGTACAGGCTCACCACATCAATGGTGAGCCAATTATACTCCTCCCTCCAGGTAATCTCTTTCAGTGAGTTGAGTAAATGTTTGGTATCCCTCAAGTATGAGGGTAACTTGCAAACAAGTGGCTGTAGTAACGATTCTATCCAGTTAGACAGGTTCTCAAAACAGAATTTATGCTTACCTGATAAATTACTTTCTCCAACGGTGTGTCCGGTCCACGGCGTCATCCTTACTTGTGGGATAATCTCTTCCCCAACAGGAAATGGCAAAGAGCCCAGCAAAGCTGGTCAACATGATCCCTCCTAGGCTCCGCCTACCCCAGTCATTCGACCGACGTAAAGGAGGAATATGCATAGGAGAAATCATATGATACCGTGGTGACTGTAGTTAGAGAAAATAATTCATCAGACCTGATTAAAAAAACCAGGGCGGGCCGTGGACCGGACACACCGTTGGAGAAAGTAATTTATCAGGTAAGCATAAATTCTGTTTTCTCCAACATAGGTGTGTCCGGTCAACGGCGTCATCCTTACTTGTGGGAACCAATACCAAAGCTTTAGGACACGGATGATGGGAGGGAGCAAATCAGGTCACCTAGATGGAAGGCACCACGGCTTGCAAAACCTTTCTCCCAAAAATAGCCTCAGAAGAAGCAAAAGTATCAAATTTGTAAAATTTGGTAAAAGTGTGCAGTGAAGACCAAGTCGCTGCCTTACATATCTGATCAACAGAAGCCTCGTTCTTGAAGGCCCATGTGGAAGCCACAGCCCTAGTGGAGTGAGCTGTGATTCTTTCAGGAGGCTGCCGTCCGGCAGTCTCATAAGCCAAAAAGAGAGAGAGGTAGAAGTTGCTTTTTGACCTCTCCTTTTACCAGAATAAACAACAAACAAAGAAGATGTTTGTCTGAAATCCTTTGTAGCCTCTAAATAGAATTTTAGAGCACGAACTACATCCAAATTGTGTAACAAACGTTCCTTCTTTGAAACTGGATTCGGACACAAAGAAGGCACAACTATCTCCTGGTTAATGTTTTTGTTAGAAACAACTTTCGGAAGAAAACCAGGTTTAGTACGCAAAACCACCTTATCTGCATGGAACACCAGATAAGGAGGAGAACACTGCAGAGCAGATAACTCTGAAACTCTTCTAGCAGAAGAAATTGCAACCAAAAACAAAACTTTCCAAGATAGTAACTTAATATCTACGGAATGTAAGGGTTCAAACGGAACCCCTTGAAGAACTGAAAGAACTAAATTGAGACTCCAAGGAGGAGTCAAAGGTTTGTAAACAGGCTTGATTCTAACCAGAGCCTGAACAAAAGCTTGAACATCTGGCACAGCCGCCAGTTTTTTGTGAAGCAAAACAGATAAAGCAGAAATCTGTCCCTTCAAAGAACTTGCAGATAATCCTTTCTCCAAACACTCCTGTAGAAAGGATAGAATCTTAGGAATTTTTATCTTGTTCCAAGGGAATCCTTTAGATTCACACCAACAAATATATTTTTTCCATATTTTATGGTAAATTTTCCTAGTTACAGGCTTTCTAGCCTGAACAAGAGTATCAATGACAGAATCCGAAAACCCACGCTTTGATAAAATCAAGCGTTCAATCTCCAAGCAGTCAGTTGGAGTGAAGCCAGATTCGGATGTTCGAATGGACCTTGAACAAGAAGGTCCTATCTCAAAGGTAGCTTCCATGGTGGAGCCGATGACATATTCACCAGGTCTGCATACCAAGTTCTGCGTGGCCACGCAGGAGCTATCAAGATCACCGAAGCCCTCTCCTGATTGATCCTGGCTACCAGCCTGGGAATGAGAGGGAACGGTGGGAATACATAAGCTAGGTTGAAGGTCCAAGGCGCTATCAGTGCATCTACTAGAGTCGCCCTGGGATCCCTGGATCTGGACCCGTAGCAAGGAACCTTGAAGTTCTGACGAGACGCCATCAGGTCCATGTCTGGAATGCCCCATAAATGAGTTATTTGGGCAAAGATTTCCGGATGGAGTTCCCACTCCCCCGGATGGAAAGTCTGACGACTCAGAAAATCCGCTTCCCAATTTTCCACTCCTGGGATGTGGATTGCAGACAAGTGGCAGGAGTGATTCTCCGCCCATTGAATTATTTTGGTCACTTCCTCTATCGCCAGGGAAACTCCTTGTTCCCCCCTGATGGTTGATATATGCAACAGTCGTCATGTTGTCTGATTGAAACCTTATGAATTTGGCCTTTGCTAGTTGAGGCCAAGCTTTGAGAGCATTGAATATCGCTCGCAGTTCCAGAATGTTTATCGGAAGAAGAGATTCTTCTCGAGACCATAGACCCTGAGCTTTCAGGGGTTCCCAGACCGCGCCCCAGCCCACCAGACTGGCGTCGGTCGTGAAGCTCATTCCCTGTGACAGGTTGTCCAGGTTCAGCCACCAACGGAGTGAATCTCTGGTTCTTTGATCTACTTGGATCGTCGGAGACAAGTCTGTATAATCCCCATTCCACTGTCTGAGCATGCACAGTTGTAATGGTCTTAGATGAATTCGTGCAAAAGGAACTATGTCCATTGCCGCAACCATCAAACCTATTACTTCCATGCACTGCGCTATGGAAGGAAGAAGAACAGAATGAAGTACATGACAAGAGCTTAGAAGTTTTGATTTTCTGGCCTCTGTCAGAAAAATCTTCATTTCTAAGGAGTCTATTATTGTTCCCAGAAGGGAACTCTTGTTGACGGGGACAGAGAACTTTTTTCTATGTTCACTTTCCACCCGTGAGATCTGAGAAAGGCTAGGACAATGTCCGTATGAGCCTTTGCTTTTGACAGAGACGACGCTTGAATCAGTATGTCGTCCAAGTAAGGTACTACTGCAATGCCCCTTGGTCTTAGCACCGCTAGAAGGGACCCTAGTACCTTTGTGAAAATCCTTGGAGCAGTGGCTAATCCGAATGGAAGTGCCACAAACTGGTAATGCTTGTCCAGAAAGGCGAACCTTAGGAACCGATGATGTTCCTTGTGGATAGGAATAACATAATTTATGTAAGAACTTACCTGATAAATTCATTTCTTTCATATTAGCAAGAGTCCATGAGCTAGTGACGTATGGGATATACATTCCTACCAGGAGGGGCAAAGTTTCCCAAACCTTAAAATGCGTATAAATACACCCCTCACCACACCCACAATTCAGTTTAACGAATAGCCAAGAAGTGGGTGATAAGAAAAAAAGTGCGAAAGCATATAAAATAAGGAATTGGAATAATTGTGCTTTATACAAAAAAATCATAACCACCACAAAAAAGGGCGGGCCTCATGGACTCTTGCTAATATGAAAGAAATGAATTTATCAGGTAAGTTCTTACATAAATATGTTTTCTTTCATGTAATTAGCAAGAGTTCCATGAGCTAGTGACGTATGGGATAATGACTACCCAAGATGTGGATCTTTCCACACAAGAGTCACTAGAGAGGGAGGGATAAAATAAAGACAAGCCAATTCCTGCTGAAATAATCCACACCCAAAATAAAGTTTAATGAAAAAACTTAAGCAGAAGATTCAAACTGAAACCGCTTGCCTGAAGTACTTTTCTACCAAAAACTGCTTCAGAAGAAGAAAATACAACAAAATGGTAGAATTTGGTAAAAGTATGCAAAGAGGACCAAGTTGCCGCTTTGCAAATCTGATCAACCGAAGCTTCATTCCTAAACGCAAAGGAAGTAGAAACTGACCTAGTAGAATGAGCTGTAATCCTATGAGGCGGAGTCTTACCCGACTCAAACATAGGCAAGATGAATTAAAGATTTCAACCAAGATGCCAAAGAAATTGCAGAAGTTTTCTGGCCTTTCTAAAACCGGAAAAGATAACAAATAAACTAGAAGTCTTTCGGAAAGACTTAGTCGCTTCAACATAATATTTCAAAGCTCTAATAACATCCAAAGAATGCAATGAAGGAACCACAATGTCTCTACTAATGTTGTTGGAATTCACAACTTAGGTAAAAATTCAAAAGAAGTTCGCAACACCGCCTTATCCTGATGAAAAATCAGAAAAGGAGACTCACAAGAAAGAGCAGATAATTCAGAAACTCTTCTAGCAGAAGAGATGGCCAAAAGGAACAAAACTTTCCAAGAAAGTAATTTAATATCCAATGAATGCATAGGTTCAAATGGAGGAGCTTGAAGAGCCCTCAGAACCAAATTCAAACTCCAAGGAGGAGAAATTGACTTAATGACAGGCTTTATACGAACCAAAGCTTGTACAAAACAATGAATATCAGGAAGAATAGCAATCTTTCTGTGAAAAGAACAGAAAGAGCAGAGATTTGACCTTTCAAGGAACTTGCGGACAAACCCTTATCTAAAACCATCCTGAAGAAAACTGTAATATTCTCGGTATTCTAAAAGAATGCCAAGAAAATGATGAGAAAGACACCAAGAAATACAAGTCTTCCAGACTCTATAATATATCTCTCTGGATACAGATTTACGAGCCTGTAACATAGTATTAATCACAGAGTCAGAGAAACCTCTTTGACCAAGAATCAAGCGTTCAATCTCCATACCTTTAAATTTAAGGATTTCAGATCCTGATGGAAAAAAGGACCTTGAGACAGAAGGTCTGGTCTTAACGGAGAGTCCACGGTTGGCAAGAGGCCATCCGGACAAGATCCGCATACCAAAACCTGTGAGGCCATGCCGGAGCTACCAGCAGAACAAACGAGCATTCCTTCAGAATCTTGGAGATTACTCTTGGAAGAAGAACTAGAGGCGGAAAGATATAGGCAGGATGATACTTCCAAGGAAGAGATAATGCATCCACTGCCTCCGCCTGAGGATCCCGGGATCTGGACAGATACCTGGGAAGTTTCTTGTTTAGATGAGAAGCCATCAGATCTATTTCTGGAAGTTCCCACATTTGAACAATCTGAAGAAATACCTCTGGGTGAAGAGACCATTCGCCCGGATGCAACGTTTGGCGACTGAGATAATCCGCTTTCCAATTGTCCATACCTGGGATATGAACCGCAGAGATTAGACAGGAGCTGGATTCCGCCCAAACCAAAATTCGAGATACTTCTTTCATAGCCAGAGGACTGTGAGTCCCTCCTTGATGATTGATGTATGCCACAGTTGTGACATTGTCTATCTGAAAACAAATGAACAACTCTCTCTTCAGAAGAGGCCAAGACTGAAGAGCTCTGAAAATTGCACGGAGTTCCAAAATATTGATCGGAAATCTCACCTCCTGAGATTCCCAAACCCCTTGTGCCGTCAGATACCCCACACAGGCTCCCCAACCTGTAAGACTTGCATCTGTTGAGATTATAGTCCAGGTCGGAAGAACAAAGAAGCCCCCTGAACTAAACGATGGTGATCTGTCCACCATGTCAGAGAGTGTCGTAAAATCGGTTTAAAGATATTAATTGAGATATCTTTGAGTAATCCCTGCACCATTGGTTCAGCATACAGAGCTGAAGAGGTTGCATGTGAAAACGAGCAAAGGAGATCGCATCTGATGCGGCAGTCCTAAGACCCAACATTTCCATGCATAAGGCTACCAAAGGGAATGATTGTGACTGAAGGTTTTGACAAGCTGATATCAATGTTAAACTTCTCCTGTCTGACAAGGACAGAGTCATAGACACTGAATTTATCTAGAAACCTAAAAAGGTTACCCTTGTCTGAGGAATCAATGAACTGATTGGTAAATTGATCCTCCAACCATGAACTTGAAGAAACAACACAAGTCGATTCGTATGAGATTCTTCGAAAATGAGAAGACTGAGCAAGTACCAAGATATCGTCCGAATAAGGAAATACCAAAACCCTATTCTCTGATTACAGAAAGAAGGGCACCGAGAACCTTTGAAAAAAATTCTTGGAACTGAGGCTAGGCCAAACGGTAGAGCCACAAAACTGGTAATGCTTGTCTAAAAAGAGAATCTCAGACACGAAAAGTGATCTGGATGAATCGGAATATGCAGATACACATCCTGTAAATCTATTGTAGACATATAATGCCCTTGCTAAACAAAAGGCAGGATAGTCCTACAGTAATCATCTTGAATGTTGGTATCCTAACATAACGATTCAATAATGATAGATCCGGAACTGGTCTGAAGGAATTGACCTTCTTTGGTACAATGAAGAGATAAAATAAAACCCCAGCCCCTGTTCCAGAACTGGAACTGGCAAAAATACTCCAGCCAACTCTAGATCTGAAACACATTTCAGAATGCTGAGCCTTTGCTGTGTTAACTGGGACACGGGAAAGAAAATAATCTCTTAGCAGGAGGCCTTAACTTGAAGCCAATTCTGTACCTTTCTGAAACAATGTTTCTGAAACCAGAGATTAAGAACGGAATTGATCCAAATTTCCTTGAAGAAAACGTAATCTGCCCCATACCAGCAGAGCTGGAATAAGGGCCTCACCTTCATAGGTACTTAGGAGCTGGCTATAGGTTTCTATAAGGCTTGGATATATTCCAAACTGGAAATAGTTTCCAAACTGATACCGCTCCTGAGGATGAAGGATCAGGCTTTTGTTCCTTGTTGTGAGCAAAGGAACGAAAATGATTATATACCCTGGAAAGAAAGGGAAAGCAATAGTTGACTTAGAAGACATGTCAGCATTCCAAGTTTAATCCATAAAGCTTTTCTAGCTAAAATAGCTAGAGACATATACCTGGACATCAACTCTAATGATATCAAAAGATGGTATCACCAATAAAATTAGTAGCATGTTATAGAATAATAATAATGCTATAAAATTATGATCTGTTACTTGTTGCGCTAAAGCTTCTAACCAAAAAGTTGAAGCTGCAGCAACATCCGCTAAAAATATAGTAGGTCTAAGAAGATTACCTGAACATAAGGAAGCTTTTCTTAGAAAGGATTCAAATTTTCCTATCTAAAGGATCCTTAAATTAAGTACTATCTGCCGTAGGAATAGTAATACATTAGCAGGAGTAGAGACAGCCCCATAACCTTAGGGATTTTTGTCCCAAAAAACTCTAACTGTCAGATGGCACAGGATATAATTGCTTAACCGTCTAGAAGGAGTAAATAAAATTACCCAAATTATTCCATTCCCTGGAAATTACTTCAGAAATAGCATCAGGGAGATAAAAAACTTCTGGAATAACTACAGGAGATTAAAAACCTTATTTAAACGTTTACATTTAGTATCAAGAGGACCAGAATCCTCTATTTCTAATGCAAATAACACTTCTTTAAGTAAAGAACGAATAAATTCCATCTTGAACAAATACAAAGATTTATCAGCATCAACCTCTGCGACAGAAACCTCTGAACCAGAAGAACCATTATCAGTATCAGAATGATGATGTTCATTTAAAAATTCATCTGAAAAAAGAGAAGTTTTAAAAGACTTTTATGTATACTAGAAGGAGAAATAACAGACATAGCCTTCTTAATGGATTTAAAAAATAAAATCTCTTATGTTATCAGGAACACTCTGAAAATTAGATGTTGACGGAACAGCAACAGGTTAATGTAACAGTACTAAAGGAAATTTTATCTGCCATTAATAAGTTTGACATGACATGCAATACAAATAAACAGCTGAGAAACAGATACCAAAAGTTTATAGCAGATACACTTAGCTTGGTAGCTCCAGCACTGTGCAGTGATTTTTCCTGAAGTATCTTCTGACTCAGTTGCAACGTGGAACATCTTGCAATATGTAAAAGAAAAAACAACATATAAAGCAAAATGATCAAACTTCCTTAAATGACAGTTTCAGGAATGGGAAAAAAATGCCAGTGAATGACGCCCATATTTTTTAGCGCCAAAAAGACACCCACACTATTTGGCGCCTACATGCTTTTGGCGCCAAAATGACGCCACATCCGGAACGCCGACATTTTTGACGCAAAAAAACACGTATGACGCCGGAAACAGAAAAAAGTCCGCGCCAAGAATGACGCAATAAAATGAAGCATTTTCTGCCCCCGCGAGCCTAACAGCCCACAGGAAAAGTCAAAATTTTTCAAGGTAAGAAAAAATGATTGAAACAAATGCATTTATCCCAAATATGAATACTGACTGTCTGAAAAATAAGGAAAGTTGAACATTCTGAGTCAAGGCAAATAAATGTTTGAATACATATATTTAGAACTTTATAAATAAAGTGCCCAACCATAGCTTAGAGTGTCACAGAAAATAAGATTTACTTACCCCAGGACACTCATCTACATGTTTGTAGAAAGCCAAAACCAGTACTGAAACGAGAATCAGCAGAGGTAATGGTATATATAAGAGTATATCGTCGATCTGAAAAGGGAGGTAAGAGATGAATCTCTACGACCGATAACAGAGAACCTATGAAATAGGACCCCGTAGAAGGAGATCACTGCATTCAAATAGGCAATACTCTCCTCACATCCCTCTGACATTCACTGCACGCTGAGAGGAAAACCGGGCTCCAACTTGCTGCGGAGCGCATATCAACGTAGAATCTAGCACAAAACTTACTTCACCACCTCCATCGGAGGCAAAGTTTGTAAAACTGAATTGTGGGTGTGGTGAGGGGTGTATTTATAGGCATTTAAGGTTTGGGAAACTTTGCCCCTCCTGGTAGGAATGTATATCCCATACGTCACTAGCTCATGGACTCTTGCTAATTACATGAAAGAAATGTAGATACGCATCCTTTAAATCCACCGTGGTCATGAATTGACCTTCCTGGATGTAGGAAGAATTGTTCGAATGGTTTCCATCTTGAACGATGGAACCCTGAGAAATTTGTTTAGAATCTGAGATCTAAAATTGGTCTGAATGTTCCTTCTTTTTTGGGAACTATGAAACAGATTGGAGTAAAACCCCATCCCTTGTTCTCCTAATGGAACAGGATGAATCACTCCCATTCTTAACAGGTCTTCTACCACAATGTAAGAATGCCTGTCTTTTTATTTGGTTTGAAGACAATTGAGACCTAACCAAGCCCAGAGGGGAATACGATACCAAATGACGCCTTCAATAAGCTTTTTTCAGTGGTTCTTAGCTCCTCACACATGCATCTGCATGCCTTGCTTCCAAAAAACAACTGCGCATTAGTGGCGCGAAAATGAGGCTCTGCCTATGACTAGAAAAGGCCCCCAGTGAAAAAGGTGTCCAATACAGTGCCTGCCGTTTTTTTAATACATCCCCAAGATTAAAAGAACTATTCATAGTTATAATCCACTAAATATACTTATAAAAGTAATCGTTTTAGCCCAGAAAAATGTCTACCAGTCTTAAAGCCCTTGAGAAGCCCTTTATTCTTATACTAAACTAAGAAAATGGCTTACCGGTTCCCATGGGAAAATGACAGCTTCCAGCATTACCAAGTCTTGTTAGAAATGTGTCATACCTCAAGCAGCAAAAGTCTGCCCACTGTTTCCCCCAACTGAAGTTAATTCATCTCAACAGTCCTGTGTGGAAACAGCCATCGATTTTAGTAACGGTTGCTAAATCATTTTCCTCTTACAAACAGAAATCTTCATCTCTTTTCTGTTTCAGAGTAAATAGTACATACCAGCACTATTTTAAAATAACAAACTCTTGATTGAAGAATAAAAACTACATTTAAACACCCCCTTCAGAATTGGTGTGAGGGTATGTCAGAACCATTATCATCAGCGTCGTCATGCTCTTCAGTATCTAAAACAGAGCAATCTCTGATAAGTGGGCATTTTGGACAAATGTTTTTAATAGAATTATCCATTACAGCCGTTAATTGTTGCATAGTAAGAAGGATTGGCGCACTAGATGTACTAGGGCCTCTTGTGTGGGCAAGACTGGTGTAGACACAAAAGGGGATGATGCAGTACCATGCTTACTCCCCTCGCTTGAGGAATCATTTTGGGCAACATCATTATCAGTGGCATCATTGTCCCTACTTTGTTTGGACACTATGTCACATTCATCACATATATTTAAATGGGGAGGAACCTTGGCTTCCAAAAAACTCTTAGCCATCTCCGTGGAGATGTTGCCTGTGCAACGGCAAAGAGAATGACTGGGGTAGGCGGAGCCTAGGAGGGATCATGTGACCAGCTTTGCTGGGCTCTTTCCCATTTCCTGTTGGGGAAGAGAATATCCCACAAGTAAGGATGACGCCGTGGACCGGACACACCTATGTTGGAGAAAGAGGTGTCACCGGTTCATGAATATATAGGTATTCGAAGGTCGACAAGTCCATCACCCCTTGTTCAAGGCCATCATCAAGTAAATCTTTTCAATAGTTCTTGAAAGTGTTTGGTAGGGTTAGTGTGAAGTGTCTTGTAAACATTTACATCTCTAATTGTCTGTGAGCTTCTTCTATGTATGTACTCTTGTCCATTACTACAATAGTACCCCCCTTGTCCGAGCTCTTGATGACTATATTGTCTCTTTCTTTTCAATTTCCTCAGACCCTCTTTTTCTTTGTTAGTTAAGTTGGACCTACAATTTTTAGTTTCATTTTTTTAGTTTAATTAGATCTTCCTCTACTCTTTTATGGAAGAGTTCTAAAATCAAGCCCCTTGACTGTGTAGGGTAAAATTTCGACTTGCGTCTGAAACCATTATGTATCCGTTTCATATTGGTAGGGGGGCAACTTTCTCTTTCTAGATGGTAAGGGAAAGGAAATCAGAAGCATCTTTTATTTGGAAGAATCATTCATTACAGAAGATTCCTCTGCAGTACTTAAATGTGTTTCGGTTTCCACCCCTTCATCACTTGAAAAATGTTTTTTCAGTGTTAATGTCCGTACGAACCTATTGACATCTACTAGGGTATCAAAACACATTGAAGTCTGCAGAGGGAACAAAATTTAAACCCAATTTCAGAGATGCCATCTCTTCCTCA
The DNA here is from genome assembly GCF_027579735.1 of Bombina bombina. Lineage (NCBI taxonomy): Eukaryota > Metazoa > Chordata > Amphibia > Anura > Bombinatoridae > Bombina > Bombina bombina. The sequence continues at coordinate 915,473,152 of NC_069499.1, forward strand.
CTAAGCACTATACTTGATATATTTATTATCTTCATAATCTTGTACTTGTTTTGTGTTCCTCTCCTCAGAGTGTACTGCTCTCTCTGTGATGTGGTTCCTTGTATTTTCCTCTTCCTCTTCCCCCTCTTCCTCTTCTCCCCCCTGGCCTCTGGCCCCCACCTCTTGAAAAACCTGTACCTCAGTGTTTCAATTGTCTGGTGTGTGCAAGGCTGTATATCTAGAACTCTAGTATATTTGTTATTATGTTTGCCATTACTCCCCTGATTTGAGAATACCTGTAGAAACTACAATATTCGAAGCCATTGGTGGTTCTATATTTCCTGTTGATATGTTATTCGTGAGACCCTCATTAGATTGTTAAAAGGCTTCCTTATATATATATAATATTATATATACTATAATATATATATATATATATATATACTATATCAATACATACATACATACATATACATACACACACACATACATATATACAGGAAAGTGCAGAATTATTAGGCAAATGAGTATTTTGACCACATCATCCTCTTATGCATGTTGTCTTACTCCAAGCTGTATAGGCTAGAAAGCCTACTCACCAATTAAGCATATTAGGTGATGTGCATCTCTGTAATGAGAAGGGGTGTGGTCTAATGACATTAACACCCTATATCAGGTGTGCATAATAATTAGGCAACTTCCTTTCCTTTGCAAAATGGGTCAAAAGAAGGACTTGACAGCTCAGAAAAGTCAAAAATATTGGAATATCTTGCAGAGGGATGCAGCACTCTTAAAATTGCAAAGCTTCTGAAGCGTGATCATCGAACAATCAAGCGTTTCATTCAAATAGTCAACACGGTCGCAAGAAGCGTGTGGAAAAACCAAGGCGCAAAATAACTGCCCATGAACTGAGAAAAGTCAAGCGTGCAGCTGCCAAGATTGCCACTTGCCACCAGTTTGGCCATATTTCAGAGCTGCAACATCACTGGAAGTGCCCAAAAGCACAAGGTGTGCAATACTCAGAGGACATGGCCAAGTTAAGAAAGGCTGAAAGACGACCACCACTGAACAAGACACACAAGCTGAAACGTCAAGACTGGGCCAAGAAATATCTCAAGACTGATTTTTCTAAGGTTTTATGGACTGATGAAATGAGAGTGAGTCTTGATGGGCCAGATGGATGGGCCCGTGGCTGGATTGGTAATGGGCAGAGAGCTCCAGTCCGACTCAGGACGCCAGCAAGGTGGAGGTGGAGTACTGGTTTGGGCTGGTATCATCAAAGATGAGCTTGTGGGGCCTTTTCGGGGTTGAGGATGGAGTCAAGCTCAACTCCCAGTCCTACTGCCAGTTTCTGGAAGACACCTTCTTCAAGCAGTGGTACAGGAAGAAGTCTGCATCCTTCAAGAA
>NC_069499.1:915777137-915854637 GCF_027579735.1 Bombina bombina
AACTCCCCAATATTTAAGCTTACCTGATAAATGTATTTCTTTCTTGACACAGTGAGTCCATGGATCATCTTTAATTACTATCGGGGAATATCACTCCTGGCCAGCAGGAGGCGGCAAAGAGCACCACAGCAAAGCTGTTAAGTATCACCTCCCTTCCCTCCAACCCCAGTCATTCGACCGAAGGAAAGAGAGAGAACGGAAGTAACACAAGGTGGAGAGGTGACTGAGGTTTACAACACAAAAAAAATGTCTAAATAAAACAGGGCGGGCTGTGGACTCAGTGGGTCAAGAAAGAAAGAAATTTATCATCAGGTAAGCATAAATTTTGTTTTCTTTCTACTTTTCTACTGACACGGTGCATCCACGGATCATCTTAAATTACTATTGGGAATCAATACCCAAGCTAGAAGACACAGATAAGGAAGGGACAAGACAGGGAACCTAAACGGAAGGCACCACTCCTTGAAGAACCTTTCTCCCAAAAGAATAAAATTTATAGAATCTTGAAAAAGTGTGTAGAGGACCAAGTTGCAGCCTTGCAAATCTGTTACACAGAAGCTTCATTTTTGAATGCCCAGGAAGAGGAAACAGCCATCGTGGAATGAGCCGTGATTCTCTCAGGAGGCTGCTGTCCAGCAGTTTCAAAGGTCAAATTAATTATACTCCTCAGCCACAAAGAAAGAGAAGTAGCCATAGCTTTCGGACCCTTGCGTTTCCCAGAGAAAACAACAAAGCAGAAGACTGGCGAAAATCCTTAGTCGCCTGTAAATAGTATTTCAACGCACACACCACATCCAGGTTGCACAGCAGACGCTCTTTATGTGAAGAAGGGTTAGGACACAAGGAAGGAACAACGATTTCTTGATTAATGTTCCTATCCGAAACCACTTTAGGGAGCAAACCTAACTTAGTAGACATAACTACCTTATCCAAATGAAAAATAAGGTAAGGGGATTTACACTGCAACGCCGAGAGCTCTGAGACTCTACGAGCAGAAGAAATTGCAACAAGAAACAAAACTTTCCAAGATAACATCTTAATATCTAAAGGTATGCTTAGGCTCAAACGGAGCCTGCTGAAGAAGTTTAAGAACCAGGTTAAGACTCCAGGGAGGAGTAACATATTTGAACACAGGCCTGATTCTGACCAAGGCCTGACAGAAGGATTGTACATCTGGCACGTCCACCAGAAGCTTATGCAACAAAAACATAATTTATGCTTACCTGATAAATTTATTTCTCTTGTAGTGTATCCAGTCCACGGATCATCCATTACTTATGGGATATTCTCCTTCCCAACAGGAAGTTGCAAGAGGATCACCCACAGCAGAGCTGCTATATAGCTCCTCCCCTAACTGCCATATCCAGTCATTCGACCGAAACAAACAGAGAAAGGAGAAACCATAGGGTGCAGTGGTGACTGTAGTTTAATTAAATTTTAGACCTGCCTTAAAATGACAGGGCGGGCCGTGGACTGGATACACTACAAGAGAAATAAATTTATCAGGTAAGCATAAATTATGTTTTCTCTTGTTAAGTGTATCCAGTCCACGAATCATCCATTACTTATGGGATACCAATACCAAAGCTAAAGTACACGGATGATGGGAGGGACAAGGCAGGGATTAAGCGGAAGGAACCACTGCCTGAAGAACCTTTCTCCCAAAAACAGCCTCCGAAGAAGCAAAAGTATCAAATTTGTAAAATTTTGAAAAAGTGTGAAGCGAAGACCAAGTCGCGGCCTTGCAAATCTGTTCAACAGAGGCCTCATTTTTAAAGGCCCAGGTGGAAGCCACAGCTCTAGTAGAATGAGCTGTAATTCTTTCAGGGGGCTGCTGTCCAGCAGTCTCATAGGCTAGGCGTATAATACTCCGAAGCCAAAAGGAAAGAGGTTGCCAAAGCTTTTTGACCTCTCCTCTGTCCAGAATAAACGACAAACAGGGAAGATGTTTGACGAAAATCTTTAGTAGCTTGTAAGTAAAACTTCAAGGCACGGACTACGTCCAGATTATGTAAAAGACGTTCCTTTTTTGAAGAAGGATTAGGACACAATGATGGAACAACAATCTCTTGATTGATATTCTTGTTAGAAACCACCTTAGGTAAAAACCCAGGTTTGGTACGCAGAACTACCTTATCTGCATGAAAAATCAGATAAGGAGAATCACATTGTAAGGCAGATAGCTCAGAGACTCTCCGAGCCGAGGAAAGAGCCATAAAACAGAACTTTCCAAGATAAAAGCTTAATATCAATGGAATGAAGGGGTTCAAACGGAACTCCTTGAAGAACTTTAAGCTCCACGGGGGAGCAACAGTTTTAAACACAGGCTTAATTCTAACCAAAGCCTGACAAAATGCCTGGACGTCTGGAACTTCTGCCAGACGCTTGTGCAAAAGAATAGACAGAGCAGAAATGTGTCCCTTTAAGGAACTAGCCGATAATCCTTTGTCCAAACCCTCTTGGAGAAAGGACAATATCCTAGGAATTCTAACCTTACTCCATGAGTAATTCTTGGATTCACACCAATAAAGATATGTACGCCATATCTTGTGATAGATTTTCCTGGTAACAGGCTTTCGTGCCTGTATTAAGGTATCAATGACTGACTCGGAGAAGCCACGCTTTGATAAAATCAAGCGTTCAATCTCCATGCAGTCAGTCTCAGAGAAATTAGATTTCGATGATTGAAAGGACCTTGTATTAGAAGGTCCTGCCTCAGAGGCAGAGTCCATGGTGGAAAGGATGACATGTCCACTAGGTCTGCATACCAGGTCCTGCGTGGCCACGCAGGCGCTATTAGAATCACTGATGCTCTCTCCTGTTTGATTTTGGCAATCAGTCGAGGGAGCAGAGGAAACGGTGGAAACACATAAGCCAGGTTGAAGAACCAAGGCGCTGCCAGAGCATCTATCAGCGTCGCTTCTGGGTCCCTGGACCTGGATCCGTAACAAGGAAGCTTGGCGTTCTGGCGAGACGCCATGAGATCCAACTCTGGTTTGCCCCAACGATGAATCAATTGAGCAAACACCTCCGGATGGAGTTCACACTACCCCGGGTGAAAAGTCTGACGACTTAGAAAATTCTCCACGCCTGGGAAATGGATTGCTGACAGGTGGCAAAAGTGAGTCTCTGCCCAGCGAATTATTTTTGAGACTTCTAACATCTCTAGGGAACTCCTGGTTCCCCCTTGATGGTTGATGTAAGCCACAGTCGTGATATTGTCTGACTGAAATCTGATGAACCTCAGTGTTGCTAACTGAGGCCAAGCCAGAAGAGCATTGAATATTGCTCTTAACTCCAGAATATTTATCGGAAGGAGTTTCTCCTCCTGAGTCCACGATCCCTGTGCCTTCAGGGAGTTCCAGACTGCACCCCAACCTAGAAGGCTGGCATCTGTTGTTACAATTGTCCAATCTGGCCTGCGAAACGTCATACCCTCGGACAGGTGGACCCGAGACAACCACCAGAGAAGAGAATCTCTGGTCTCTTGATCCAGATTTAGCAGAGGGGACAAATCTGTGTAATCCCCATTCCACTGACTTAGCATGCATAATTGCAGCGGTCTGAGATGTAGGCGCACAAATGGCACTATGTCCATTGCCGCTACCATTAAGCCGATCACCTCCATACACTGAGCCACCAAAGGGTGCGGAATGGAATGAAGAATACGGCAAGCATTTAGAAGCTTTGATAACCTAGACTCCGTCAGGTAAATTTTCATCTCTAAAGAATCTATAAGAGTCCCTAAGAAGGAGACTCTTGTGAGTGGGGATAGAGAACTCTTTTCCTTGTTCACTTTCCACCCGTGCGATCTCAGAAATGCCAGAACTATCTCTGTATGAGACTTGGCAATTTGAAAGCTTGACGCCTGTATCAGGATGTCGTCTAGATACGGAGCCACCGCTATGCCTTGCGGTCTTAGAACCGCCAGAAGTGAGCCCAGAACCTTCGTAAAGATTCTCGGGGCTGTAGCCAACCCGAAGGGAAGAGCTACAAATTGGTAATGCCTGTCTAGAAAGGCAAACCTTAGGAACCGATGATGATCTTTGTGAATCGGTATGTGAAGGTAGGCATTATTTAAGTCCACTGTGGTCATGTACTGACCCTCTTGGATCATGGGTAGGATGGTCCGAATAGTTTCCATTTTGAAAGATGGAACTCTGAGGAATTTGTTTAAGATCTTTAGATCCAAAATTGGTCTGAAGGTTCCCTCTTTTTTGGGAACCACAAACAGATTTGAATAAAAACCCTGTCCTTGTTCCGTCCGCGGAACTGGATGGATCACTCCCATTACTAGGAGATCTTGCACACAGCGTAGGAATGCCTCTTTCTTTATCTGTTTTGCAGATAACCTTGAAAGATGAAATCTCCCTTGTGGAGGGGAAGCTTTGAAGTCCAGAAGATATCCCTGAGATATGATCTCCAACGCCCAGGGATCCTGAACATCTCTTGCCCACGCCTGGGCGAAGAGAAAAAGTCTGCCCCCTACTAGATCCGTTGCCGGATAGGGGGCCGTTCCTTCATGCTGTTTTAGAGGCAGCAGCAGGTTTTCTGGCCTGCTTGCCTTTGTTCCAGGACTGGTTAGGTTTCCAGGCCTGCTTAGATTGAGCAAAAGTTCCCTCTTGTCTTGAAGCGGAGGAAGTTGATGCTGCACCTGTCTTGGAATTTCAAAAGGCACGAAAATAAGACTGTTTGGCCTTTGATTTGGCCCTGTCCTGAGGAAGGGTATGACCCTTACCTCCAGTAATGTCAGCAATAATTTCTTTCAAACCAGGCTGAATAAGGTCTGCCCCTTGAAAGGAATGTTGAGTAATTTAGACTTTGAAGTCACATCAGCTGACCAGGATTTGATCCAAAGGGCCCTATGCGCCTGGATGGCGAATCCGGAATTCTTAGCCGTTAGTTTAGTCAAATGAACAATGGCATCAGAAACAAATGAGTTAGCTAGCTTAAGAGTTCTAAGCTTGTCAACAATTTCAGTCAATGGAGCTGTATGGATGGCCTCTTCCAGGGCCTCAAACCAGAATGCCGCCGCAGCAGTGACAGGCGCAATGCATGCAAGGGGCTGTAAAATAAAACCTTGTTGAATAAACATTTTCTTAAGGTAACCCTCTAATTTTTTATCCACTGGATCTGAAAAAGCACAACTGTCCTCAACCGGGATAGTGGTACGTTTTGCTAAAGTAGAAACTGCTCCCTCCACCTTAGGGACAGTCTGCCATAAGTCCCGTGTAGTGGCATCTATTGGAAACATTTTTCTAAATATAGGAGGTGGGGAAAAGGGCACACCGGGCCTATCCCACTCCTTACTAATAATTTCTGTAAGCCTTTTAGGTATTGGAAAAACATCAGTACTCACCGGCACTGCATAGTATTTATCCAGCCTACACAATTTCTCTGGCACTGCAATTGTGTCACAGCCATTCAGAGCAGCTAATACCTCCCCAAGCAATACACGGAGGTTCTCAAGCTTAAATTTAAAATTAGAAATCTCTGAATCAGGTCTCCCCGAATCAGAGACGTCACCCACAGACTGAAGCTCTCCGTCCTCAGGTTCTGCATATTGTGACGCAGTATCAGACATGGCTCTTACAGCATCTACGCGCTCTGTATCTCGTCTAACCCCAGAGCTATCGCGCTTGCCTCTCAATTTAGGCAATCTGGATAATACCTCTGACAGGGTATTATTCATGATTGCAGCCATGTCCTGCAAAGTAATCGCTATGGGCGTCCCCGATGTACTTGGCGCCATATTAGCATGCGTCCCTTGAGCGGGAGGCGAAGGGTCCGACATGTGGGGAGAGTTAGTCGGCATAACATCCCCCTCGACAGACCCCTCTGGTGACAATTCTTTTATAGATAAAGACTGATCTTTACTGTTTAAGGTGAAATCAATACATTTAGTACACATTCTCCTATGGGGCTCCACCATGGCTTTTAAACATAATGAACAAGTATCCTCTGTTTCAGACATGTTTGTACAGACTAGCAATGAGACTAGCAAGCTTGGAAAACACTTTAAAGCAAGTTAACAAGCAATATAAAAAAACGTTACTGTGCCTTTAAGAGAAACAAATTTTGACAAAATTTGAAACAGTGAAAAAAGGCAGTTACACTAACAAAATTTTTACAGTGTATGTAACAAGTCAGCAGAGCATTGCACCCACTTGCAAATGGATGATTAACCCCTTAATAACAAAAACAGAATAATAAATGACAAAAACGTTTTTTAAACACAGTCACAACAACTGCCACAGTCTACTGTGATTGTTACCCTCCTCAAACACGACTTTGAAGCCTTTTGAGCCCTTCAGAGATGTCCTGTATCATGCAGAGGGAAGCTGAATGTCTCTGTCAGTATTTTTAGCTGCACAGAAAAGCACTAAAATAGGCCCTTCCCACTCATATTGCAACAGTGGAAAGCTTCAGGAAACTGTCTCTAGGCAGAAATCAAACCAGCCATGTGGAAAAAAACTAGGCCCCAATAAGTTTTGTCACCAAACATATATAAAAACGATTAACATGCCAGCAAACGTTTTATATTACATTTTTATAAGAGTATGCATCTCTATTAATAAGCCTGATACCAGTAGCTATCACTGCATTTAAGGCTTTACTTACATTAATCTGGTATAAGCAGCATTTTCTAGCAAATTCCATCCCTAGAAAAATATTAACTGCACATACCTTATTGCAGGAAAACCTGCACGCCATTCCCTCTCTGAAGTTACCTCACTCCTCAGAATATGTGAGAACAGCCATGGATCTTAGTTACTTCTGCTAAGATCATAGAAAACGCAGGCAGATTCTTCTTCTAAATACTGCCTGAGATAAACAGTACACTCCGGTACCATTTAAAAATAACAAACTTTTGATTGAAGAAATAAACTAAGTATAAAACACCACTCTCCTCTTACGACCTCCATCTTTGTTGAGGGTTGCAAGAGAATGACTGGGTATGGCAGTTAGGGCAGGAGCTATATAGCAGCTCTGCTGTGGGTGATCCTCTTGCAACTTCCTGTTGGGAAGGAGAATATCCCATAAGTAATGGATGATCCGTGGACTGGATACACTTAACAAGAGAAATAGATAAGGCAGAAATCTGACCCTTCAAGGTACTAGCAGATAATCCCTTCTCCAGACTCTCCTGGAGAAAAGACAAAATCCTAGGAATCCGAACTCTACTCCAAGAGTAACCTCTAGATTCACACCAATACAGATATCTACCCCATATCTTACAGTAAATCTTTCTGGTAACAGGTTTACGAGCCTGAATCATGGTCTCAATGACCAACTCAGAAAAACCACCCTTAGATAAAATTAAGCGTTCAATCTACAAGCAGTCAGCTTCAGAGAAACGAGATTTGGGTGAAGGAAGTGCCCTTGAAGTAGATGGTCCTTCCTCAGTAGAAGTCTCCAAGGTGGGAGAGATGACATCTCCACTAGGTCTGCATAACAGATCCTGCGAGGCCACACCAGTGCAATGAGGATCACCGACGCCCTCTCCTGTTTGATTCAAGCAATGACCCGAGGAAGGAGAGCAAACGGAGGAAACAGGTATGCTAGACTGAAATTTCCAAGGGACTGCCAGAGCATTGATCAGTACAGCCTGAGGATCCCTTGACTTCGACCCGTACCTCGGGAGCTTGGCATTCCGTCGAGATGCCATGAGATCCAGCTCCGGCTGCCCCCCCTTTGAGAATGAAGTTGGAAAACACCTCCGGGTGGAGTTCCCACTCCCCCTGGGTGAAAAGTCTGTCTGCTCAGAAAATCCGCTTCCAAATTGTCCACTCCTGGAATGTGGATCGCAGATAGACAGCAGTTGTGGGTCTCTGCCCACTGGATAATCCTGGATACCTCTGTCATGGCCAAGGAGCCAAGGAACTCCGAGTTCCTCGCTGATGGTTTATGTAAGCCACTGAAGTTATGTTGTCCGACTAGAACCTTATAAACCGGGCTGAAGTTAACTGACGCCAGGCCAGAAGAGCATTGAAGATTGCCCTCAGCTCTAGGATGTTTATGGGAAGAACTGACTACTCCCAAGTCCATATCCCCTGAGCCTTTTGCGAGCCCCAGACTGCTCCCTATCCCAACAGACTGGCATCCATGGTCAAAATCACCAAGGAAGGTCTGCGGAAGCAGGTTCCCTGGGAGAGATGTTCCTGAGATAACCACCAAGGAAGAGAATCTCTTGTCGCCTGATCCAGGTTAAACGCGGAGACAGATCCGCATAATCCCTGATCCATTGTTTGAGCATGCATAACTGCAGAGGTCTGAGATGGAACCGGGCAAACAGAATAATGTCCATGGCAGCTACCATCAGACCAATTACCTCCATACATTGGGCCACAGACGGCCGAGGAGAGGACTGAAGGGCAAGACGAAAATCTTTGTCTTTCTGACCTCTGTCAGAAATATTTTCATTGATAAGGAATCTATTATGGTTCCTAATAACACTACCCTTGTAGCTGGTATCAAGGAACTCTTTTCCAAATTCACCTTCCATCTGTGAGAACGCAGAAAAGATAACATCTCCGTGTGGGAGTTTGCTTGTTGAAAGGATTGCGCCTGGACCAGAATGTCGTCCAGATAAGGTGCCACTGCAATGCCCCGCAACCGGAACAGAGAGCAGAAACCTGTCCCTGGGGGGAAAGGTTTTGAACTTTAGTTTGTATCCCTGGGACACAATGCCCATCGCCCAGGGATCCGGCACATCCTGAACCGAGGCCTGAGCGAAGAAAGCCTGTCCTGCACAAGATCCGGTTCCCTTCATACTGACTTTGAATCACTAACGGGCTTCTTAGATTGCTTCCCCTTGTTCCAAGACTGGTTGGGCCTTCATGAAGGCTTGGACTGTTCCTGCTTGGCAGAGGAAGTTTTACCCTTGAAGTTTCTAAAGGAACGAAAATTACTCTGACGTCCCTTCTGCTTATTCCTCTTATCCTGAGGGAGGAAATGACCCTTTCCAGTACTGCAAAACCAGAAATCTTTGCTCCCAACTTAATAACTTGTAGGTAAGCATCCGTAATAAAGGAATTGGCCAACTTAAGAGCCTTGATTCTATCCTGGATCTCCTCAAGGGGAGTATCTGTCTGAATAGACTCAGACAACGCATCAAATCAGTATGCAGCCGCACTGGTGATGGTAGCAATACACACCGCAGGTTGCCATTGTATACACTGGTGTGCATACATCTTTTTAAGTAACCCTTCCAACTTCTTACACATAGGATCCTTAAAGGAACAGCTATCCTCTATGGGAATAGTGGTTCTCTTAGCCAAAGTGGAACTTGAGAGTCAGCTATTGGAAACATCTTCTTAAAAATTTAGGATGGAGAAAAAGTAAATTTATGCTTACCTGATAAATTAATTTCTTCTATGGCACGACGAGTCCACGGATTCATCCTTTACTTGTGGGATATTATCCTCCTGCTAACAGGAAGTGGCAAAGAGCACCACAGTAGAGCTGTCTTATAGCTCCTCCCTTAGCTCCACCCCCCAGTCATTCGACCGAAGGTACAGGAAGAAAAAGGAGAAACTACAAGGTGCAGAGTTGACTGAAGTTTAAATTAAAAAAATATAATCTGTCTTAAAATGACAGGGCAGCCGTGGACTTGTCGTACCATAGCAAAATTAATTTATCAGGTAAGCATAAATTTACTTTTCTTCTATAAGGTACGACGAGTCCACGGATTCATCCTTTACTTGTGGGATACAATACCAAAGCTACAGGACACGGATGAACGGGAGGGACAAAACAGATGGTTAAACAGAAGGCACCACTGCTTGAAGAACTTTTCTCCCAAAAAAATAGCCTCCGAAGAAGCAAAAGTATCAAATTTGGAAAAGGTATGAAGCGAAGACCAAGTCGCAGCCTTACAAATCTGTTCAACAGAAGCATCATTTTTAAAAGCCCATGTGGAAGCCACCGCTCTAGTAGAGTGAGCTATAATCCTTTCAGGAGGCTGCTGTCCAGCAGTCTCGTATGCCAAACGGATTATGCTTTTCAGCCAAAAAGAGAGGTAGCCGTAGCTTTTTGACCTCTACGTTTTCCAGAATAGACAACAAACAAAGAAGACGTTTGACGGAAATCTTTGGTTGCTTGCAAGTAAAACTTCAAAGCATGAACCACGTCCAAGTTGTGCAACAGACTCTCCTTCTTAGAGGAAGGATTAGGACACAGGGAAGGAACAACAATTTCCTGATTGATATTCCTATTAGTAACAACCTTAGGAAGGAATCCAGGTTTGGTACGCAAAACCACCTTATCAGCATGGAAAACAAGATAAGGCGAGTCGCATTGCAATGCAGATAATTCACAAACTCTTTGAGCCGAAGAGATAGCAACTAAAAACAGAACTTTCCAAGATAGAAGCTTAATATCTATGGAATGCATAGGTTCAAACGGAACCCCTTGAAGAACTTTAAGAACTAAATTCAAACTCCATGGCGAAGCAACAGGTTTAAAAACTAAGATTTTATCACCTCTTTCACTTTACCCTTCCGAGTACTTAGAGTAGGCAGAGAGAATGACTGGGGGGTGGAGCTAAAGGAGGAGCTATATAGACAGCTCTGCTGTGGTGCTCTTTGCCACTTCCTGTTAGCAGGAAGATAATATCCCACAAGTAAAAGGATGAATCCGTGGACTCGTCATACCTTATAGAAGAAACAAAAATTTATTTAAGAACTTACCTGATAAATTCATTTCTTTCATATTGGCAAGAGTCCATGAGCTAGTGACGTATGGGATATACAATCCTATATAGTAGGTTAGGGAAAATTCAAAGGATTTGTGACATTAAAGTCAAGTGCTGAATTAGGCACTATTTAATTAAGTAGAATTTGTAAAATTTAACACTTTATTAACATATACACAAAGACAGACAATTTACTTAAATTGGACCATAGTAAAGAAACAAGTAATCACCATATGTTTCTATATTAAGTCATAGGTAATGGTCCAACACTAAGATAAAACCAAAAGATAAAAATAAGGGCAGTGTGATCTAATGGTTAGTAGAGCAGTTTATGGTAGAATGAATCAGAATGGGTGGAATAACGGATAAAGGAGTTTGTAAACCAAACACACACACACACACAGCGCTATGCGCTCAAAGGCGTCCTCCTTCCTGCGTACTGCTGGGATTCAACCCAGTCAGCCGATTTCTGACTCAGATCCCTACAAGTAAACCACACAGTGTTCATTCAATTCAGTATATATTTGCTATTCACACAAAAGGCTCGTGTAGATAGGATAACTCAATCATATGTTGTTTGGATAGTAGCGCAAATAATCATACATTGTTATTGCAGAGTGTACATACTAACCGCCTTTCAATCCAAAAGGGGACTTAACAATATAAGTTTAAAGTCACTCAATTAGCTAAGAGAATATTCAATATAGTTATATGTGCTTATCGTCACCAAAAGAACTATCCTCTATAACATTCGCTATATTGAGCTATTGAAGTGTACGAAACGCACAGTGACGAAACGCGTGGTGGGCGTGTTCTAATTTGGTGTGAGAGCAGTTATCGAAGCTTAGGCTTGTTGTATGTTTGCAATATGAGCTTATTGTAATTTAGCGCAATAGCTCACAGGACTGCAGTGTGTACACTTCAATAGCTCAATATAGCGAATGTTATAGAGGATAGTTCTTTTGGTGACGATAAGCACATAGAACTATATTGAATATTCTCTTAGCTAATTGAGTGACTTTAAAAACTTATATTGTTAAGTCCCCTTTTGGATTGAAAGGCGGTTAGTATGTACACTCTGCAATAACAATGTATGATCATTTGCGCTACTATCCAAACAACATATGATTAAGTTATCCTATCTACACAAGCCTTTTGTGTGAATAGCAAATATATACTGAATTGAATGAACGCTGTGTGGTTTACTTGTAGGGATCTGAGTCAGAAATCGGCTGACTGGGTTGAATCCCAGCAGTACGCAGGAAGGAGGACGCCTTTGAGCGCATAGCCTGTGTGTGTGTGTTTGGTTTACAAACTCCTTTATCCGTTATTCCACCCATTCTGATTCATTCTACCATAAAGTGCTCTACTAACCATTAGATCACACTGCTCTTATTTTTATCTTTTGGTTTTATCTTAGTGTTGGACCATTACCTATGACTTAATATAGAAACATATGGTGATTACTTGTTTCTTTAATATGGACCAATTTAAGTAAATTGTCTGTCTTTGCATATATGTTAATAAAGTGTTAAATTTTACAAATTCTACTTGATATACAATCCTACCAGGAGGGGCAAAGTTTCCCAAACCTCAAAATGCCTATAAATACACCCCTCACCACACCCACAATTCAGTTTAACGAATAGCCAAGACATGGGGTGATAAAGAAAGGAGTAAAAAGCATCAACAAAGGAATTTGGAAATAATTGTGCTTTATACAAAAAAATCATAACCACCATAAAAAAAGGGGTGGGCCTCATGGACTCTTGCCAATATGAAAGAAATGAATTTATCAGGTAAGTTCTTACATAAATTATGTTTTCGTTGGCAAGAGTCCATGAGCTAGAGACGTATGGGATAGCAATACCCAAGATGTGGAACTCAACACAAGAGTCACTAGAGAGGGAGGGATAAAAATAAAAACAGCCATTTTCCGCTGAAAAAAATTAGATCAAAAGCAGAAAAATCAAACTGAAACCGCAGCCTGAAGAACTTTTCTACCAAAAACTACTTCCGAAGAAGCAAATACATCAAAATGGTAGAATTTAGTAAATGTATGCAAAGAAGACCAAGTTGCTGCTTTGCAAATCTGATCAACTGAAGCTTCATTCTTAAAAGCCCAGGAAGTGGAAACTGATCTAGTAGAATGAGTTGTGAGGTGGGGCTTGACCCGACTCCAAATAGGCTTTATGAATCAAAAGTTTTAACCACGTGGCCAAGGAAACGGCAGAAGCCTTCTGACTTTTCCTGGAACCAGAAAAGATAACAAATAGACTAGAAGTCTTCCTGAAATAGCTTCAACATATTTCAAAGCTCTCACCACATCCAAAGAATGTAAAGTTCTTTCCAAAGAATTCTTAGGATTAGGATACAAAGAAGGGACAACCTTAGGTAGGAATTTAAATGAAGTCCGCAAAACTGCCTTATCCTGATGAAAAATCAGAAAAAGAGATTCACAAGAGAGTGGATAATTCAGAAACTCTTCTAGCAGAAGAGATGGCCAAAAGAAACAACCCTTTCCAAGAAAGTAGTTTAATGTCTAAAGCATGCATAGGCTCAAACGGAGGAGCCTGTAAAGCCTTCAAAACCAAATTAAGACTCTAGGGAGGAGAGACTGATTTAATGACAGGCTTGATACGAACCAAAGCCTGCACAAAACAATGAATATCAGGAAGTTTAGCAATCTTTCTGTGAAATAAAACAGAAAGAGCAGAGATTTGTCCTTTCAAGGAACTTGCAGACAAACCTTTATCCAAACCATCCTGAAGAAATTGTAAAATTCTAGGAATTCGAAAAGAATGCCAAGAGAATTTATGAGAAGAACACCATGAAATGTAAGTCTTCCAAACTGAATAATAAATCTTTCTAGAAACAGATTTACGAGCCTGCAACATAGTATTAATCACTGAGTCAGAGAAACCTCTATCACTAAGCTCAATTTCCATACCTTCAAATTTAATGATTTGAGATCCTGATGGAAAAACGGACCTTGAGATAGAAGGTCTGGCCTTAATGAAGTGGCCAAGGTTGGCAGCTGGACATCCGAACAAGATCCGCATACCAAAACCTGTGAGGCCCCGCTGGAGCCACCAGCAGCACAAACAATTGCTCCATGATGATTTTGGAGATCACTCTTGGAAGAAGAACTAGAGGCGGGAAAATATAAGCAGGTTGATAACACCAAGGAAGTGTCAATGCATCCACTGCTTCCGCCTGAGGATCTCTGGACATGGACAGGTACCTGGGAAGTATTTTGTTTAGATGAGATGCCATCAGATCTATTTCTGAAAGCCCCCACATCTGAACAATTTGAGAAAACACATCTGGGTGGAGAGACCATTCTCCCGGATGTAAAGTCTGACCACTGAGGTAATCCGCCTCCCAATTGTCTATACCTGGGATATGAACTGCAGAAATTAGACAGGAGCTGGATTCCGCCCAAACAAGTATCCAAGATACTTCTTTCATAGCTTGAGGACTGTGAGTCCCACCCTGATGATTGACATATGACACAGTTGTGATATTGTCTATCTGAAAACAAATGAACGGTTCTCTCTTCAACAGAGGCCAAGACTGAAGGGCTCTGAAAATCGCACGGAGTTCCAAAATATTGCTTGGTAATCTCGCCTCTTGAGATTTCCAAACGCCTTGCGCTGTCAGAGATCCCCAAACAGCTCCCCAATCTGAAAGACTTGCATCTGTTGTGATCACAGTCAAGGTTGGACGAACGAAAGAGGCCCCTAAAATTATACAATGGTGATCTAACCACCAAGTCAGAGAAAGTCGAACATTGGGATTTAACAATATTAATTGTGATATCCTTGTATAATCCCTCCACCATTGGTTTAACATACAAAGCTGGAGAGGTCTCATATGAAAACGAGCAACGGGCGATCGCGTCCGATGCTGCAGTCATGAGACCCAAAACTTCCATGCACATAGCTACTGAAGGGAATGACTGAGACTGAAGGTTCCGACAGGCTGCAACCAATTTCAAACGTCTATCATCTGTTAGAGACAAAGTCATGGACACTGAATCTATCTGGAAACCTAAAAAGGTTACCTTTGTCTGAGGAAACAAATAACTTTTTTGGTAAATTGATCCTCCAACCATGTCTTCGAAGAAATAACACTAGTTGATTTGTGTGAGATTCTGCAGGACGTAAAGACTGAGCGAGTACCAAGATATTGTCCAAATAAGGAAATACCGCAATACCCCACTCTATGATTACAAAGAGTAGGGCACCTAGAACCTTTGAAAAGATTTTTGGAGCTGTCGCTAGGCCAAAAGGAAGAGCAACAAATTGGTAATGCTTGTCTAGAAAAGAGAATCTCAGGAACTAATAGTTATCTGGATGAATCTGAATATGAAGATATGCATCCTGTAAATCTATTGTCGACATATAATGCCCTTGCTGAACAAAAAGGCAGAAAAGTCCTTATAGTCACCATTTTAAAAGTTGGTACTCTTACATATCGATTCAAAATCTTTAGATCCAAAACTGGTCTGAATGAATTTTCTTTCTTTGGGACAATGAATAGATTTGAATAAAACCCCAGACCCTGTTCCTGAAATGGAACTGGCATGATTACCCCTGATAACTCCAGGTTTGAAACACACTTCAGGAAAGCCTGACCCTTTACTGGGTTTGCTGGAATGCGTGAGAGAATTATTCTGAATCCTAGTCTGTAACCCTGAGAGACAATACTCTGAATCCAATGATTTTGGACGGAATTGATCCAAACATCTTTGAAAATTTTTAATCTGCCCCCTGCCAGCTGAGCTGGAATGAGGGCCGCACCTTCATGCGGACTTGGTTTTGATCTCTTAAATGGCTTGGATTTATTCCAATTTGAAGAAGGCTTCCAATTGGAAGCAGATTCCTTGGGGGGAAGGATTAGGTTTCTGTTACTTATTTTGTCGAAAGGAACAAAAACAATTAGAAGCTTTAGATTTACCCTTAGGTCTTTTATCCTGAGGCAAAAAAACTCCCTTACCCCCAGTGAAAGTTAAATTATTGAATCCAACTGAGAACCAAATAATTTATTACCTTGGAAAGAAAGAGAGAGCAATATAGACTTAGAAGTCATATCAGCATTACAAGATTTAAGCCACAAAGCTCTTCTAGCTAAAGACATAGATTTAATATCAATTTTGATCAACTTAACAATGCTAGACAAATCATGATCCGATACTTGTTGCACTAAAGTTTCCAACCAAAAAGTTGAAGCAGCTGCAACATCAGCCAAAGAAATTGCAGGTCTAAGAAGATGACCTGAATATAAATAAGCTTTCCTTAGATAAGATTCAAGTTTCCTATCTAAAGGATCTTTAAAAGAAGTACTATCTTCCATAGGAATAGTAGTAGGTTTAGCAAGAGTAGAGATAGCCCTAACAACTTTGGGGATCTTTTCCCAAAACTCCAATCTAACTGCTGGCAAAGGATACAATTTTTTAAACCTTGAAGAAGGAATAAAAGAAGTACCAGGCCTATTCCATTCCTTAGAAATCATATCAGAAATAGCATCAGGAACTGGAAAACCTCTGGAATAACCACAGGAGGTTTATAAACAGAATTTAAACGTTTACTGGTTTTAATATCATGAGGACTAGTTTCCTTCAAATCTAATGTAATCAACACTTTTTTTTAACAAAGAACAAATATACTCCATTTTAAAAAAATAAGAGGATTTGTCAGTGTCAATATCTGAGGCAGGATCTTCTGAATCAGATAGATCCTCGTCAGAGGATAATTCAGTATGTTGCTGGTCATTTGAAATTTCATCAACCTTATGAGAAGTTTTAAAAGACCTTTTATGTTTTTTAGAAGGCGGAATGGCAGACAAAGCCTTCTGAATAGAATCAGAAATAAATTCTTTTAAATTTACAGGTATATTTTGTGCATTAGATGTTGAGGGAACAGCAACAGGTAATGAACTACTACTGATGGATACATTCTCTGCATGTAAAAGTTTATCATGACAACCATTACAAACCACAGCTGGAGGTATAACCCCCACAAGTTTACAACAAATGCACTTAGCTTTAGTAGAACTGCTATCAGGCCGCAGGGTTCCATCAATGATTTCTGAGACAGGATCAGATTGAGACATCTTGCAAATGTAAGAGAAAAAAAAACATATAAAGCAAAATTATCAATTTCCTTATATGGCAGTTTCAGGAATGGGAAAAAATGAAAACCGCATAGCCCTCAGACATAGAAAAAAAGGCAGGAGGCAAATAAAAAAGGGGTCTTAAATAATGAAAATATTTGGCGGCAAGTATGACGCACAACAAACAGAAAAATATTTTTTGGTGCCAAAAACGTCCGGAAACGACACACTCGCGTCATAGATGACGCAACCTTGTGAAAGGACTCAGGGTCAACTAAGACGCCGGGAATGACAAACTTGCGTCAACTAACATAATTTCGCACCAAAAATGACACAATAAACTCTGGCATTTTGCGCCCTCGCGAGTCCAATTCTGCCCACGAATTTAAAAGACAGTCAATTGAATAAGAGACTATACCCCAGGTAAGAAATACATTTTTCATAAAAAAGCATTTCCCAGATATGAAACTGACAGTCTGCAAAAGGAAATATACTGAAAACCTGAATCATGGCAAATATAAGTACAATACATATATTTAGAACTTTATATAAATACATAAAGTGCCAAACCATAGCTGAGAGAGTGTCTTAAGTAATCAAAACAAACTTACCAAAAGACACCCATCCACATATAGCAGATAGCCAAACCAGTACTGAAACGGTTATCAGTAGAAGTAATGGAATATGAGAGTATATAGTCTATCTTAAAAGGGAGGTAGGAGATGAATCTCTACGACCGATAACAGAGAACCTATGAAATAGATCCCCGTGAGGAAAACCATTGCATTCAATAGGTGATATCCCCTTCACATCCCACTGACATTCACTGTACTCTGAGAGGAATCGGCCTTCAAAATGCTGAGAAGCACATATCATCGTAGAAATGTTAGCACAAACTTACTTCACCACCTCCATAGGAGGCAAAGTTTGTAAAACTGAATTGTGGGTGTGGTGAGGGGTGTATTTATAGGCATTTTGAGGTTTGGGAAACTTTGCCCCTCCTGGTAGGATTGTATATCCCATACGTCACTAGCTCATGGACTCTTGCCAATTACATGAAAGAAATAGGGATACCAGGTCCCTCCCATTCCCGAGCAATAATCTCTGTAGCCCGGTCTGGAACCGGAAAAAACATAATTTATGCTTACCTGATAAATTTATTTCTCTTGTGATGTATCGAGTCCACGGATTCATCCTTACTTGTGGGATATTCTCCTTCCCTACAGGAAGTGGCAGAGAGAGCACCCACAGCAGAGCTGTCTATATAGCTCCCCCCTTAGCTCCACCCCCAGTCATTCGACCGAAGGCTAGGAAGAAAAAGGAGAAACCATAGGGTGCAGTGGTGACTGAAAGTTTAAAAATAAAAATATATATGCCTGTCTTAAATAAACAGGGCAGGCCGTGGACTCAATACATCACAAGAGAAATAAATTTATCAGGTAAGCATAAATTATGTTTTCTCTTGTAAGATGTATCGAGTCCACGGATTCATCCTTACTTGTGGGATACCAATACCAAAGCTTTAGGACACGGATGAAGGGAGGGACAAGACGGAAGGCACCACTGCTTGTAGAACCTTTCTCCCAAAAATAGTCTCCGAAGAAGGAAAAGTATCACATTTGTAAAATTTGGAAAAAGTATGAAGCGAAGACCAAGTCGCCGCCTTACAAATCTGTTCAACAGAAGCCTCATTTTTAAAAGCCCATGTGGAAGCCACAGCTCTAGTAGAATGAGCAGTAATTCTTTCAGGAGGCTGCTGTCCAGCAGTCTCATAGGCCAAACCGATGTTGCTTTTCAGCCAAAAGGAAAGAGAGGTAGCCGTAGCCTTTTGACCTCTCCGCTTACCAGAATAAACAACAAACAATGAAGATGTTTGACGGAAATCTTTGGTTGCTTGTAAGTAGAACTTTAAAGCACAACCACATCAAGATTGTGCAACAGACGTTCCTTCCTTGATGAAGGATTAGGACACAGAGAAGGAACAACAATCTCTTGATTGATATTCTTATTAGAAACAACCTTAGGAAGAAAACCAGGTTTGGTACGCAAAACCACCTTATCTGCATGGAAAATAAGATAAGGGGAATCACACTGTAAAGCAGATAGCTCAGAAACTCTTCGGGCCGAAGAGATAGCAACTAAGAACAAAACTTTCCAAGATAGAAGCTTAATATCTATGGAATGCATAGGTTCAAACGGAACCCCTTGAAGAACTCTAAGGACTAAGTTTAGGCTCCAAGGCAGAGCAACAGGCTTAAATACAGGCTTAATTCTGACCAAAGCCTGACTAAAAGTTTGAACGTCTGGGACATCTGCCATACGTTTGTGTAGTAGAATAGACAAAACAGATATTTGTCCTTTTAGAGAACTAGCTGATAATCCCTTCTCCAAACCTTCTTGGAGAAAAGACAATATTCTAGGAATCCTAATCTTACTCCACGAGTAACCTTTGGATTCACACCAATAAAGATATTTGCGCCAAATCTTATGATAGATCTTCCTGGTGACAAGTTTTCTAGCCTGAATCAGGGTATCACTGACCGACTCAGAGAACCCACGCTTTGATAGAATTAGGCGTTCAATCTCCAAGCAGTCAGAAGCAGAGAAACTAGATTTGGATGGACCTTGGATTAGAAGGTCCCGCTTTATTGGCAGGGTCCACGGTGGAACCGAGGACATGCCCACTAGGTCTGCATACCAAGTCCTGCGTGGCCACGCAGGTGCGATCAGAATCACCAAAGCTCTCTCCTGCTTGATTCTGGCAACCAGACGTGGGAGGAGAGAAAGCGGTGGAAATACGTAGGCCAGATTGAAGGACCAAGGTACTGCCTTGGGATCCCGGGACCTGGACCCGTAACAAGGAAGTTTGGCATTCTGATGCGACGCCATCAGATCCAATTCTGGTGTGCCCCATAGCTGAATCAGCTGAGCAAATACCTCCGGATGGAGTTCCCACTCCCCCGGATGAAAAGTCTGACGACTTAGAAAATCCGCCTCCCAGTTCTTTACTCTTGGGATGTGGATTGCTGAGAGATGGCAAGAGTGATCCTCTGCCCATCGGATTATTTTGGTTACCTCCATCATCGCTAGAGAACTCCTTGTTCCTCCTTGATGATTGATATAAGTTACAGTTGTGATGTTGTCCGACTGAAACCTGATGAATTTAGGCTGCAGCAAGCTGAGGCCACGCCTAAAGCGCCTTGAATATCGCTCTCAGTTCTAGGATGTTTATCGGAAGAAGAGATTCCGCCCGAGACCATAAGCCCTGTGCTTTCAGGGAGTTCCAGACTGCACCCCAGCCTAGCAGGCTGGCATCCGTCGTTACAATGAGCCACTCTGGCCTGTGGAAGTACATTCCCTGAGACAGGTGGTCCTGAGACAACCACCAGAGAAGAGAATCTCTAGTCTCCTGGTCCAGATGCAGTTGAGGAGATAAATCTGCATAATCCCCATTCCACTGTTTGAGCATGCATAGTTGCAGTGGTCTGAGGTGTAGGCGGCCAAAAGGAACTATGTCCATTGCCGCTACCATGAGTCCGATTACCTCCATACACTGAGCCACAGATGGCCAAGGAATGGAATCAAGAGTTCGGCAAGTGGTTAAGAGTTTTGATTTTCTGACCACCGTCAGAAATATTTTCATTTCTACCGAATCTATCAGAGTCCCTAGAAAGGAAACTCTTGTAAGAGGGAAGAGAGAACTCTTTTTTTTATGTTCACCTTAGACCCGTGAGATCTCAGAAAAGCCAACACAATGTCCGTGTGAGACTTGGCTAGCTGAAAAGTCGACACCTGGATTAAGATGTCGTCTAGATAAGGCGCCACTGCTATGCCCCGAGGTCGTAGAACCGCCAGAAGGGACCCTAGCACCTTTGTGAAAATTCTTGGAGCCGTGGCTAATCCGAAGGGAAGAGCCACAAACTGGTAATGCCTTTCTAGAAAGGCAAATTTGAGAAATTGATGATGATTTCTGTGAATAGGGATGTGTAGATACGCATCCTATAAGTCCACGGTAGTCATATATTGACCTTCCTGGATCAGAGGCAGAATAGTCCGAATGGTCTCCATCTTGAATGATGGAACTTTGAGGAACTTGTTTAGAATTTTGAGATCCAAGATTGGTCTGAAAGTTCCCTCTTTTTGGGAACCACAAACAGGTTTGAGTAGAACCCTAGCCCCTGTTCCTCTTTTGGGACTGGGTGGATCACGCCCATGGTAAGGAGATCTTCTACACAGCGTAAGAACGTCTCTCTCTTTGTCTGGTTTACAGACAATCGAGAAATATGAAATCTCCCCCTTGGAAGGGAGCCTTTGAATTCCAGAAGATATCCCTGGGACACAATTTCTAAAGCCCAGGGATCGTGAACATCTCTTGCCCAAGACTGAGCGAAGAGAGAGAGTCTGCCCCCTACTAGATCCGGTCCCGGATCGGGGGCTACCCCTTCATGCTGTCTTAGAGGCAGCTGCAGGCTTCTTGGCCTGTGTACCCATGTTCCAAGCCTGGTTAGGTCTCCAGACTGACTTGGATTGGGCAAAATTCCCCTCTTGCTTTGTAGCAGAGGAAGCTGAAACGGAACCACTCTTGAAGTTCCGAAAGGAACGAAAATTATTTTGTTTGATCATCTTATTTGATCTATCCTGAGGAAGGGCAGAACCTTTCCCTCCAGTGATATCTGAAATAATCTCTTTCAGTTCAGGCCCGAATAGGGTCTTTCCTTTGAAAGGGATGTTCAAAAGTTTAGATTTAGATGACACATCAGCAGACCAGGACTTAAGCCATAACGCCCTGCGTGCTAAAATGGCAAAACCTGAATTCTTTGCTGCTAATTTAGCCAGTTGAAAAGCGGCATCTGTAATAAAAGAATTAGGGGCCTTGATTCTGTCCATAATCTCCTCTAATGGAGTCTCCATCTGAAGAGCCTCTTCTAGAGCCTCAAACCAGAAAGCAGCTGCAGTAGTTACAGGAACAATGCATGCAATAGGTTGGAGAGAAAAACCCTGATGAACAAAAATTTTCTTCAGGAGACCCTCTAATTTTTTTTATCCATAGGATCTTTGAAAGCACAACTGTCTTTGATAGGTATAGTTGTACGCTTAGACAGAGTAGAAATTGCTCCCTCCACCTTAGGAACTGTCTGCCACGAGTCCCGCATGGTGTCAGATATGGGAAACATTTTCTTAAAAACAGGAGGGGGAGAGAACGGAATACCTGGTCTATCCCAATCCTTAGTAATAATATTCACAATCCTCTTAGGGACTGGAAAAACATCAGTGTAAACAGGAACCTCTAAGTATTTATCCATTTTACACAATTTCTCTGGAACCACCATAGGGTCACAATCATCTAGAGTCGCTAATACCTCCCTGAGCAATAAGCGGAGGTGTTCAAGTTTAAATTTAAAGGCCGTCATATTAGAATATGTCTGAGGAAGCGTCTTTCCTGAATCAGAAATTTCTTCCTCAGATAACAAATCCCTCACCCCTACTTCAGAGCATTGTGAGGGCATATCAGATACGGCTACTAAAGCGTCAGACGGCTCAGCATTTTTTCTAAACCCAGAGCTGTCCCGCTTTCCTTGTAAACCAGGCAGTTTAGATAAAACCTCTGTGAGGGTTGTATTCATAACTGTGGCCATGTCTTGTAAAGTAAAAGAATTTGACACACTAGATGTACTTGGCGTCACTTGTGCGGGCGTTACTGGTTGTGACACTTGGGGAGAGCTAGATGGCGAACCCTCATTTACTTCTGACTGAGAATCATCTATTGCTCTATTTTTAAGTGATTATATATGTTCTTTATAGTTTATAGACATATCAGTACAATTGGGACACACTCTAAGAGGGGGTTCCACAATGGCTTCCAAACATATTAAACAAGGATTTTCCTTTGTGTCAGACATGTTAAACAGGCTAGTAATGTAACAAGCAAGCTTGGAAAACACTGTAATCAAAGTAAAAAACACTTAGAAATAAAACGGTACTGTGCCTTTAAGAGAAAAAAGCTGCACCAGTTCTGAAAAACAGTGTAAAAAAGCAGTAAACGTAACAAAATTTTTACAGTAGCATTATAAAGACTTCGTAACTTTGCACAGCTATGCAAATAAACAATTAACCCCTTAATGGCAAAAACGGATTGAAAAACGTTAAACCCAGTAAAAAAGACTTTTAGAACCTTGCCACAGCTCTGCTGTGGCTCCTACCTGCCCTTCAGAACGATTTGTGGGGGAAAAACTTCTTTAACAGCCCTCAAACACAGCAGGAACCTCAGGAGAAGCAGTGATATGTCTCAGAGGAAAGGAAACTGCGCAACTGAGGTGTGAAAATATGCCCCTCCCACCTCACTCGATGTTTTGAGGCCTATCAGAGAAACACCAGAGTGTCTCTTAATTAACCATGTGAGTTACAAAACTCAAAACCAAGCCACAATGACCCCTTTAGTCCCTTCAAAAAACGTTATAAATGCATCAATAAACAAAACGTTTTTCCCTAACAGTGTCACCAGTAACTAATGAGCCCTTCAAGCAAGCTGAAATTCCTATTAAAATGTCTGAATACAGCTTACCCTTCCCTCATGGGGATATTGCCAGCCTTTTCTAGAATTAACACAATCTGTCTAGAAAAATATAGACTGAACATACCTCATATGCAGCTTAGCCTGCAAACTGTTCTCCCAACTGAAGTTTTCCAGTACTCTTCAAGCCTTGTGAGAACAGCAGTCTATCTTAGTTACAAAGTGCTAAGTTCATCATCCTCCTTGCAGAAATCTTCATCCCTTTTCTGCCAGAGAGTAAATAGTACCATTCAAAATAATAAACTTTTGCTTGAGAAATAAAAAACTAATATTTTAGTCACCACATAGCTCTTTGCCCTTCCTAGCAGTTAGGCAGGCAGAGAGAATGACTGGGGGGTGGAGCTAAGGGGGGAGCTATATAGACAGCTCTGCTGTGGGTGCTCTCTCTGCCACTTCCAGTAGGGAAGGAGAATATCCCACAAGTAAGGATGAATCTGTGGACTCAATACATCTTACAAGAGAAACCTCCACCGTGGAAGGGACGTCAAAGTATTTGTTTAACTTACTAGACTTCTTAGGGTTGACTACGACAGTCATGTCAGGGTCGTCCAAGGTGGCCAAAATCTCTTTAAAGTAACAACCGGAGGTGTTCTAGCTTAAACCTGAAGCATACAACTTCAGCATCAGAAAAAGGAGTTACACTGAGTCAGACTTTACCCTCAGATGCTACCGTAGTATCTCCTTCATCAGACTTCTGGGAAGGATCATTCGGACTAGCCACAACTGTGTCAAATCTTATTCACTGATTCCTTAGATTTCCTCTTGCGCTTTCCCTGTAGCATGGGAAAAGCAGACAGCGCATCAGTTACCGCAGAAGATATGTGGGTAGCAATGTCTTGCAACGTAACTCTAGCCAGAGTGTGAGAGGAAGCGCAGCGCACTGCATGTGTAGACGATAAAGTTTGGGACACTTGAGGAGAAAGCTGCGGCATATCTTGAACAGGGGACCCCCTGAACAGCAGCCGCCTTAGCTAATGATGGCTCAGATTCAAAAAGTCTCTCCCTGTAATGTAATGTTCTTTCAATACACAAGGTACAAAAAGGGATTGGGGGTTCCAAATTAGAGTAAAAACACAAGCTACATGTAATGTTTTGCAGGGCCTCTTGATCCATCTTTACCCAATGAGCCAACAAAATAAACACATCTGCTTTATTTAGCTTCGAAAAATAATAACAAAAAAACGTTACTGGCACTTTAAATTTTAAAAGTAAAAATAATTTTCCTTTACTACCACCAAGCAGCAGTTCACTATAAACCTCAGACAGCCTCCTCACCTCAGCACTCCTTGCCTCCTGTGAACCAGATAAAACTCTGACTACGATCCGGACTCAAAATCTAGCTGTTCAAAAACAGCTACAATATAAAAACACTCCTCTTTCAGCAGAGACGCAGCAAAATACCACTCTAGACCGGAACTAAAATGAAGTGCTCCGGAAAGGTGCTGAACACTAAATTGCCGCCTCAGAAACCCGCCCTTCCAATTCGTGGGCGTTCCTAACTAGAAAAGAGACCAGCCGCCATTACTATCAATGCGGGAGCCATTACACACAGTAAAACACACTGTCTCTGTCCCACAAAGTCTGGATTTAAACAGCAACAAATAAACTAAATCTGAGCCTCTCCAAAAGAGTTTAGGCCCCCAGTGCCTGCATACACTGCCTACTAAAATCATATAAACCAGACTTAAACTTATAAAGTGCCATATTCTCCTTCCAAGAAAATAAAACTAGGCACTTACCTGAAGATCAATCTGCCCGGCAGCAGGTTAGCTCACTTGGTATGAGAGGTCATCTCACTCACATGGACCCGTGGAAAAATCAGGAAAGACTGAATATTCCTAATCAGGCTTTCAGGATAGGGCAGCAAAAACTATTTGGGAGGTGCAGTGAGGATTATACCCCACAAGTTCCCAATTGCTTAAAAGCCACCACTGCTCTACTGAAGAGACTGACATGGACTACGGCTAAACCCCAGGAAGGAGCAAAACAAACTTGCTCTGCTTCAAAATAATATCTTGATTGAAGAATCTTCTTTCAGACACCTAAACTTTACCACCTCCTTGCTTTTAACGTAGGCAAAGAGAATGACTGGGGTTGGAGGGAAGGGAGGTGATACTTAACAGTTTTGCTGTGGTGTTCTTTGCCTCCTCCTGCTGGCCAGAAGTGATATTCCCCAATAGTAATTAAAGATGATCCGTGGACTCACAGTGTCATTAGAAATAAATGTAGTTGTGAGATTGTAGTGAGTGGAAAGAGTTGGCTGATTTGTCATCTAGGTGGGTTTATAGCAGCTAAACTCATGGCACCAAAAAACAACCATGGTAGAGTGAGCAACATGTTTGGAAATGGAATGTGGGACAGCTCTGTGCATTGCAAGACCCTGCAGTTTGTGGGATGGAACAGAGGAAAACAAAAGGTTTTCTCACCACAGAGGAAAATATGGAGAGATAGAGAGGAGGGCAGGAGCAGAAAGGGGATTAGTTTAAATATTTGATTAAAGTTTTCCTTTGATATTAACAGTAACAAATCTCAGAATATATATCAATCAATAGTTGTACTAAAGGAAAATTAAATCAATACAATTATATTACGCTCATGAAAGAGTCCCTCTTAAAGATGTTAAAAATATTAAAAAATATGTGTGCATTAAAAAGGTTAAATTGCATTTTTTGTTCTTATGTTAATGGGGTGTGCCATTAGTCGCCAACAGTGCTATGGGAGTCCTAATGATCAGTTAGTGAGCTTTTCCATGGACCCTCTGTGCATAGACACACTTTCATTCAAAATCAAAATAAACTGTTCAAAATTAAAATAATCAGTGCTGTTTTATATGCATGATACAGATGTGCTTGACTTTAATGCCCCTTTAAAACTGCATACAATAAATAACACAAAGGTCAAAATGTTACCTAATGCTTCATTTTCCCTACCTGTCTTTTTAACTGCACCTTGTGCTGTTCCACCTCCTGGACTCCCAGGGGATCCTGTCTTTTTACTCAGCAGACTGTTAAAGAAACTTGCCAATACACCCTCACTGGCTGCTGCATCTGTAAGAAGAAAAAGATAGCTCAAATAGTATACACACACATATATACATACATATATACATACAAAACACGGGTGGGGTCAGCACGCTCAGGCCGGACCGGGTACACGTCCTATGACCCTGCAACATGCACAGCCCTGGGTGCAAACCAGCACTCTCAGGAAGCTGCACTGTCACCAGAGCCACAGGCAGTAACTCCAGACAGGCCTGGGTGCAAGGCCCAAACAGGGAAAATTAAAAAAAAAAATACATTAATATAACACACAGAAAAATTCCAGCACTCTAAGATAGCTCACAACTAAGATAAAAAGCAGCAATGGAAGACTTAGTTACCGCATCTGGCCAAATGGGAAAAGCCCAGGTACCTTGTCAAGGTCTCTTCCAAAAAAACCTTGGTCCCTAAACAGCCACACAATGCAGGCTCACAATCAAACAACTGTGGAAAAAAAGCAACTGTGAAAAAATGGAGGGTGCACAGGCTTATGTAATCTCCCCAAACATATACAAAACACGGGTGGGGTCAGCACTCTCAGGTCGGACCGGGTACACATCCTATGATGCACAGCCCTGGGTGCAAACCGGCACGCACAGGAAGCTGCACTGTCACCAGAGCCACATGCAGTTGTCTGGGGTTAACTGCCGGTGGCTCTGGTGACAGTGCAGCTTCCTGAGCGTGCTGGTTTGCACCCAGGGCTGTGCATGTTGCAGGGTAATAGGATGTGTACCCGGTTTGGCCTGATCGTGCTGACCCCACCCGTGTTTTGTATATGTTTGGGGAGATTACATAAGCCTGTGCACCCTCCATTTTTTCACAGTTGCTTTTTTTCCACCACAGTTGTTTGATTGTGAACCTGCATTGTGTGGCTGTTTAGGGACCAAGGTTTTTTTGGAAGAGACCTTGACGAGGTACCTGGGCTTTTCCCATTTGGCCAGATGTGGTAACTAACTCTTCCATTGCTGCTTTTATCTTAGTTGAGAGCTTGTGAGTGAGTGCTGGACTTTTTCTGTGTGCTATATTAATATATATATATATATATATATATATATATATATATATATATATATATATATATATATATATATATATATATGTAACCATTTTACATTCATAAAAAAAACAGTTTTATCTGGACACCAAACCTTTGCAGTTTATAAGTATGTCATCGACCTTTTGAGTTAAGAGCCATTATAGTGATAAAATGACATGCTCTAATTCAGAGGGCTAGTCACACAACCCAGCTGTGTGCCTCCCAGTTTCTACTTGGGACCAGCAGTGCTCTTCATCTGCCAAGTGGTACTTTAAACTATGTGCTTAACTGATTTGAGGGGGTTAAACACAGAGTTTCTACTTCTCTAATAATAAATGAGAGCATGTCACTTTATCACTATACTGATTTAAGGCACAGACAAAAAATACAGTTTGTATGAAAGGAGATCAGATAATATCACTATAGGGTAACTCGCCCCATTCATGAATCCGGGAGTAAACAGAATGCTTTAGGCACCCCTGAGAACTCACTGTACCAGATAAATCAAGAAATAGAGTGTGTTCTGGTCAGATTAAGTCCTTCATATGCTCCTGAAGATTCTCCCCCTACTATTCATTTAACCTTTGTGCTAGCAGGGCAGCTTCATACTGCACGGAGGTAAGACCTACTTTTAATATTAGGGTCTGGCTTCTTGACATTCGTCATAGGAGAGGAACTGGGAACAGTGGTGGAACCAGTGCGGCTTGCTGTGCGGGGGGATCCTGTAGGTGCTCGGGCTGGGGATTCCTGGAAAAATTACAATTTAATTGTACATCAGTATTCAGCAAAATTATTTTTACAACAGTTGACCCTTAAAAATATTTTTAACTAAAAATGATTGGGTCTTAAAATAATAATCTCTTGAATTGAATCTACCTGGAAAGGTCAACAAATATTTACATATAGGTAGTCTGATCACAAATTAAATTTCTTTCATAAGGTGGTAAAAATACACAATCCTGGGATTCAACTCCTGGTCACCAGGAGGAGACAGATTCCCCAAACTTTAGTCTAGTCTTTGCCTCCCAGGAGGTAGGTGAAGAATTGAGGTGCTCCTGATTTTTCGTTGAGAGGGGTTCTCAGACCAATTTGAGGTTAGTTTTTTCCTCAAAGTGCCACTACAGAAAGACAGAGGGAATATTGGAGTATAGGGTGTTGACCGGTCCCTTAGCCTCCTCCTGTTGGGTAGTCAAAAACATAATTTATGTAAGAACTTACCTGATAAATTCATTTCTTTCATATTAGCAAGAGTCCATGAGCTAGTGACGTATGGGATATACATTCCTACCAGGAGGGGCAAAGTTTCCCAAACCTCAAAATGCCTATAAATACACCCCTCACCACACCCACAATTCAGTTTAACGAATAGCCAAGAAGTGGGGTGATAAGAAAAAAAGTGCGAAAGCATATAAAATAAGGAATTGGAATAATTGTGCTTTATACAAAATCATAACCACCACAAAAAAAGGGCGGGCCTCATGGACTCTTGCTAATATGAAATAAATGAATTTATCAGGTAAGTTCTTACATAAATTATGTTTTCTTTCATGTAATTAGCAAGAGTCCATGAGCTAGTGACGTATGGGATAATGACTACCCAAGAAGTGGATCTTTCCACACAAGAGTCACTAGAGAGGGAGGGATAAAATAAAGACAGCCAATTCCTGCTGAAAATAATCCACACCCAAAATAAAGTTTAACGAAAAACATAAGCAGAAGATTCAAACTGAAAACGCTGCCTGAAGTACTTTTCTACCAAAAACTGCTTCAGAAGAAGAAAATACATCAAAATGGTAGAATTTAGTAAAAGTATGCAAAGAGGACCAAGTCGCTGCTTTGCATATCTGGTCAACCGAAGCTTCATTCCTAAACGCCCAGGAAGTAGAAACTGACCTAGTAGAATGAGCTGTAATCCTCTGAGGCGGAATTTTACCCGACTCAACATAGGCAAGATGAATTAAAGATTTCAACCAAGATGCCAAAGAAATGGCAGAAGCTTTCTGGCCTTTTCTAGAACCGGAAAAGATAACAAATAGACTAGAAGTCTTACGAAAAGATTTCGTAGCTTCAACATAATATTTCAAAGCTCTAACAACATCCAAAGAATGCAACGATTTCTCCTTAGAATTCTTAGGATTAGGACATAATGAAGGAACCACAATTTCTCTACTAATGTTGTTGGAATTCACAACTTTAGGTAAAAATTCAAAAGAAGTTCGCAACACCGCCTTATCCTGATGAAAAATCAGAAAAGGAGACTCACAAGAAAGAGCAGATAATTCAGAAACTCTTCTGGCAGAAGAGATGGCCAAAAGGAACAAAACTTTCCAAGAAAGTAATTTAATGTCCAATGAATGCATAGGTTCAAACGGAGGAGCTTGAAGAGCTCCCAGAACCAAATTCAAACTCCAAGGAGGAGAAATTGACTTAATGACAGGTTTTATACGAACCAAAGCTTGTACAAAACAATGAATATCAGGAAGAATAGCAATCTTTCTGTGAAAAAGAACAGAAAGAGCAGAGATTTGTCCTTTCAAAGAACTTGCGGACAAACCCTTATCTAAACCATCCTGAAGGAACTGTAAAATTCTCGGTATTCTAAAAGAATGCCAGGAAAAATGATGAGAAAGACACCAAGAAATATAAGTCTTCCAGACTCTATAATATATCTCTCGAGATACAGATTTACGAGCCTGTAACATAGTATTAATCACGGAGTCAGAGAAACCTCTATGACCAAGAATCAAGCGTTCAATCTCCATACCTTTAAATTTAAGGATTTCAGATCCGGATGGAAAAAAGGACCTTGAGACAGAAGGTCTGGTCTTAACGGAAGAGTCCATGGTTGGCAAGATGCCATCCGGACAAGATCCGCATACCAAAACCTGTGAGGCCATGCCGGAGCTATTAGCAGAACAAACGAGCATTCCCTCAGAATCTTGGAGATTACTCTTGGAAGAAGAACTAGAGGCGGAAAGATATAGGCAGGATGATACTTCCAAGGAAGTGATAATGCATCCACTGCCTCCGCCCGAGGATCCCGGGATCTGGACAGATACCTGGGAAGTTTCTTGTTTAGATGAGAGGCCATCAGATCTATCTCTGGGAACCCCCACATTTGAACAATCTGAAGAAATACCTCTGGGTGAAGAGACCATTCGCCCGGATGCAACGTTTGGCGACTGAGATAATCCGCTTCCCAATTGTCTACACCTGGGATATGAACCGCAGAGATTAGACAGGAGCTGGATTCCGCCCAAACCAAAATTCGAGATACTTCTTTCATAGCCAGAGGACTGTGAGTCCCTCCTTGATGATTGATGTATGCCACAGTTGTGACATTGTCTGTCTGAAAACAAATGAACGATTCTCTCTTCAGAAGAGGCCAAAACTGAAGAGCTCTGAAAACTGCACGGAGTTCCAAGATATTGATCGGTAATCTCACCTCCTGAGATTCCCAAACTCCTTGTGCCGTCAGAGATCCCCACACAGCTCCCCAACCTGTGAGACTTGCATCTGTTGAAATTACAGTCCAGGTCGGAAGAACAAAAGAAGCCCCCTGAATTAAACGATGGTGATCTGTCCACCACGTTAGAGAGTGCCGAACAATCGGTTTTAAAGATATTAATTGATATATCTTCGTGTAATCCCTGCACCATTGGTTCAGCATACAGAGCTGAAGAGGTCGCATGTGAAAACGAGCAAAGGGGATCGCGTCCGATGCAGCAGTCATAAGACCTAGAATTTCCATGCATAAGGCTACCGAAGGGAATGATTGAGACTGAAGGTTTCGACAGGCTGTAATCAATTTTAGACGTCTCTTGTCTGTTAAAGACAAAGTCATGGACACTGAATCTATCTGGAAACCCAGAAAGGTTACCCTTGTTTGAGGAATCAAAGAACTTTTTGGTAAATTGATCCTCCAACCATGATCTTGAAGAAACAACACAAGTCGATTCGTATGAGACTCTGCTAAATGTAAAGACGGAGCAAGTACCAAGATATCGTCCAAATAAGGAAATACCACAATACCCTGTTCTCTGATTACAGACAGAAGGGCACCGAGAATCTTTGTGAAAATTCTTGGAGCTGTAGCAAGGCCAAACGGTAGAGCCACAAATTGGTAATGCTTGTCTAGAAAAGAGAATCTCAGGAACTGATAATGATCTGGATGAATCGGAATATGCAGATATGCATCCTGTAAATCTATTGTGGACATATAATTCCCTTGCTGAACAAAAGGCAATATAGTCCTTACAGTTACCATCTTGAACGTTGGTATCCTTACATAACGATTCAATAATTTTAGATCCAGAACTGGTCTGAAGGAATTCTCCTTCTTTGGTACAATGAAGAGATTTGAATAAAACCCCATCCCCTGTTCCGGAATTGGAACTGGCATAATTACTCCAGCCAACTCTAAATCTGAAACACAATTCAGAAATGCTTGAGCTTTCACTGGATTTACTGGGACATGGGAAAGAAAAAATCTCTTTGCAGGAGGTCTCATCTTGAAACCAATTCTGTACCCTTCTGAAACAATGTTCTGAATCCAAAGATTGTGAACAGAATTGATCCAAATTTCTTTGAAAAAACGTAACCTGCCCCCTACCAGCTGAACTGGAATGAGGGCCGTACCTTCATGTGAACTTAGAAGCAGGCTTTGCCTTTCTAGCAGGCTTGGATTTATTCCAGACTGGAGATGGTTTCCAAACTGAAACTGCTCCTGAGGACGAAGGATCAGGCTTTTGTTCTTTGTTGAAACGAAAGGAACGAAAACGATTGTTAGCCCTGTTTTTACCTTTAGACTTTTTATCCTGTGGTAAAAAAGTTCCTTTCCCACCAGTAACAGTTGAAATAATAGAATCCAACTGAGAACCAAATAATTTGTTTCCCTGGAAAGAAATGGAAAGTAGAGTTGATTTAGAAGCCATATCAGCATTCCAAGTCTTAAGCCATAAAGCTCTTCTGGCTAAGATAGCCAGAGACATAAATCTAACATCAACTCTAATAATATCAAAAATGGCATCACAGATGAAATTATTAGCATGCTGGAGAAGAATAATAATATCATGAGAATCACGATTTGTTACTTGTTGCGCTAGAGTTTCCAACCAAAAAGTTGAAGCTGCAGCAACATCAGCCAATGATATAGCAGGTCTAAGAAGATTACCTGAACATAGATAAGCTTTTCTTAGAAAAGATTCAATTTTTCTATCTAAAGGATCCTTAAACGAGGTACCATCTGATGTAGGAATGGTAGTACGTTTAGCAAGGGTAGAAATAGCCCCATCAACTTTAGGGATTTTGTCCCAAAATTCTAACCTGTCAGGCGGAACAGGATATAATTGCTTAAAAACGTTTAGAAGGAGTAAATGAATTACCCAATCTATCCCATTCCTTAGCAATTACTGCAGAAATAGCATTAGGAACAGAAAAGACTTCTGGAATAACCGCAGGAGCTTTAAAAACCTTATCCAAACGTATAGAATTAGTATCAAGAGGACTAGAATCCTCTATTTCTAAAGCAATTAGTACTTCTTTAAGTAAAGAGCGAATAAATTCCATCTTAAATAAATATGAAGATTTATCAGCATCAATCTCTGAGACAGAATCCTCTGAACCAGAAGAGTCCAAAGAATCAGAATGATGGTGTTCATTTAAAAATTCATCTGTAGAGAGAGAAGATTTAAAAGACTTTTTACGTTTACTAGAAGGAGAAATAACAGACAAAGCCTTCTTTATAGATTCAGAAACAAAATCTCTTATGTTATCAGGAACATTCTGCACCTTAGATGTTGAGGGAACTGCAACAGGCAATGGTACATCACTAAAGGAAATATTATCTGCATTAACAAGTTTGTCATGACATTTAATACAAACAACAGCTGGAGGAATAGCTACCAAAAGTTTACAGCAGATACACTTAGCTTTGGTAGATCCAGCAGGCAGAGGTTTTCCTGTAGTATCTTCTGGCTCAGATGCAACGTGAGACATCTTGCAATATGTAAGAGAAAAAACAACATATAAAGCAAAATAGATCAAATTCCTTATAAGACAGTTTCAGGAATGGGAAAAAAATGCCAAACATCAAGCTTCTAGCAACCAGAAGCAAATGAAAAATGAGACTGAAATAATGTGGAGACAAAGGCGACGCCCATATTTTTTGGCGCCAAATAAAACGCCCACATTATTTGGCGCCTAAATGCTTTTGGCGCCAAAAATGACGCCACATCCGGAACGCCGACATTTTTGGCGCAAAATAACGTCAAAAATGACGCAACTTCCGGCGACACGTATGACGCCGGAAACGGAAATGAATTTTTGCGCCAAAAAAGTCCGCGCCAAGAATGACGCAATAAAATGAAGCATTTTCAGCCCCCGCGAGCCTAACAGCCCACAGGGAAAAAAGTCAAATTTTTGAGGTAAGAAAATATATGATAATTAAAGCATAATCCCAAATATGAAACTGACTGTCTGGAAATAAGGAAAGTTGAACATTCTGAGTCAAGGCAAATAAATGTTTGAATACATATATTTAGAACTTTATAAATAAAGTGCCCAACCATAGCTTAGAGTGTCACAGAAAATAAGACTTACTTACCCCAGGACACTCATCTACATGTTTGTAGAAAGCCAAACCAGTACTGAAACGAGAATCAGTAGAGGAAATGGTAAATATAAGAGTATATCGTCGATCTGAAAAGGGAGGTAAGAGATGAATCTCTACGACCGATAACAGAGAACCTTATGAAATAGACCCCGTAGAAGGAGATCACTGCATTCAATAGGCAATACTCTCCTCACATCCCTCTGACATTCACTGCACGCTGAGAGGAAAACCGGGCTCCAACTTGCTGCGGAGCGCATATCAACGTAGAATCTAGCACAAACTTACTTCACCACCTCCATCGGAGGCAAAGTTTGTAAAACTGATTTGTGGGTGTGGTGAGGGGTGTATTTATAGGCATTTTAAGGTTTGGGAAACTTTGCCCCTCCTGGTAGGAATGTATATCCCATACGTCACTAGCTCATGGACTCTTGTTAATTACATGAAAGAAAAGATTTTTTATGTTTACTAGAAGGAGAAATAACAGACATAGCCTTCTTTATGGATTCAGAAACAAAATCTCTTATATTATCAGGAACATTCTGCACCTTAGATGTTGAAGGAACTGCAACAGGCAATGGTACTTTACTAAAGGAAATATTATCTGCTTTAACAAGTTTGTCATGACAATCAATACAAACAACAGCTGGAGGAATAGCTACCAAAAGTTTACAGCAGATACACTTAGCTTTGGTAGATTCAGCACTTGACAGCGATTTTCCTGTAGTATCTTCTGACTCAGATGCAACGTGAGACATCTTGCAATATGTAAGAGAAAAAACAACATATATATAAAGCAAAATTGATCAAATTCCTTAAATGACAGTTTCAGGAATGGGAAAAAATGCCAAAGAACAAGCTTCTAGCAACCAGAAGCAATAAAAAATGAGACTTAAATAATGTGGAGACAAGAGTGACGCCCATATTTTTTCGCGCCAAATAAGACGCCCACATTATTTGGCGCCTAAATGCTTTTTTGGCGCCAAAAATGACGCCACATCCGGAACGCCGACATTTTTGGCGCAAAATAACGTCAAAAAGTGACGCAACTTCCGGCGACACGTATGACGCCGGAAACGGAAATAGAATTTTTGCGCCAAAAAAGTCCGCGCCAAGAATGACGCAATAAAATGAAGCATTTTCAGCCCCCGCGAGCCTAACAGCCCACAGGGAAAAAGTCAAATTTTAAGGTAAGAAAAAATGTTAAATTAAAATGCATTATCCCAAATATGAAACTGACTGTCTGAAAAATAAGGAAAGTTGAACATTCTGAGTCAAGGCAAATAAATGTTTGAATACATATATTTAGAACTTTATAAACAAAGTGCCCAACCATAGCTAGGAGTGTCACAAAAAATAAGACTTACTTACCCCAGGACACTCATCTACATATAGTAGATAGCCAAACCAGTACTGAAACGAGAATCAGTAGAGGTAATGGTATATATAAGAGTATATCGTCGATCTGAAAAGGGAGGTAAGAGATGAATCTCTACGACCGATAACAGATAACCTATGAAATAGACCCCTTAGAAGGAGATCACTGCATTCAAATAGGCAATACTCCTCACATCCCTCTGACATTCACTGCACGCTGAGAGGAAAACCGGGCCCCAACTTGCTGCGGAGCGCATATCAACGTAGAATCTAGCACAAACTTACTTCACCACCTCCATCGGAGGCAAAGTTTGTAAAACTGAATTGTGGGTGTGGTGAGGGGTGTATTTATAGGCATTTTGAGGTTTGGGAAACTTTGCCCCTCCTGGTAGGAATGTATATCCCATACGTCACTAGCTCATGGACTCTTGCTAATTACATGAAAGAAATACCCCTTACAGTGATCCTCTGTATTGACGTACACAGCACTGTATGGGCTCTGTACTGTAAGCAGTTTATTTCCACAGCTGGCTAAACTCAGTAGAGTG
The DNA here is from genome assembly GCF_027579735.1 of Bombina bombina. NCBI lineage: Eukaryota > Metazoa > Chordata > Amphibia > Anura > Bombinatoridae > Bombina > Bombina bombina. Next base: position 915,813,131 of record NC_069499.1, read on the forward strand.
GGTGCATCTAAAGGTAAGTGAGCAATTACATACACTCACATAGTCCACAGGCTATTAGTAGGTACAATAAAGAGTCACTTTTTTGATTTGCATTTAAAAGCAAAAAAGGGGAGTGAACAAGTGCGCAACCACACAAAACGCATATGCCGTGAAGCTTCTTTTCATCCTGCTAGCAGATTTTACCTGTCATGTTTTGCTATGGACTTTTTGCTTTTAAACGTAAAATCAATAAAGTGACTTTTCATTATATCATTGGATTTATTAGCTTTGTACTTAGAGTGCAGGGCACCTGTGAGGAATACGCCACCCCCAGCATCTGAAGTCTATGCCGGCACCCCGTTCTCCATTGAGCTGTTACTGAAGAGCCCATGGACTGGTAATAGTGCGCATCGGACCTATATATGTATGTATTAGTAGGTACACCTTTCAGGGTGAGCATCATAGCCAGGGGACATTACACTATACAGAATTTACCACTTTATTTATTAAATCTAAAAGATTACAGAGACGGTCAGTTGCGCTTAAAGTTTTCATACTGTGATTTTTATTTTTATACATTTTTCCACTTGGGAATGTTTTTGCGCTCTTTATATGTTTTCCATAGTTTAACATTTCTATGTTCTTGTAAAAAAATATATTTTTTTAATGCCATTTATTTTTACTCAGCACTATTGACTGCGCTCTCTTTGCTTCAACTGGCTTCTTACAGTTTTTTTTTTTTGCTCTCCCAACTCAGCTTAGTGCGCTCCACATTTCTGATTTTAATAAGGGCAGCTCTTTATATATTTGTGTGCTTTGCATAGTTCATATTCCTACGTTCTTTTATAGATTTTTTTTTATAAAATTCCATTCATTCTCAGTTAGTGCTATTTAATTTGATTATTTCTTGGATCCACGCAAAGGCCAGAAGGCCTCAGCATTTTCTTTAGCTTCTTGGCTAAAATTCTTAATTCTCAAGGTTTTCTTTGAAGAGGGAAAGCTCCTTCAGAATGCTTTGTAGCACATTCTACTTGTTCAATTTCCACTTCCTAGATTTTTAAAAAATAAAGCTTATACTGAACAAATGTGCAAGGCAACAGCATGGTCATCCTTGCATACCTTTAATACATTCTACCACTTTAATGTCTTTTTGCTTCTTCTGAATTGGCTTTTGGTTGGAAAGTCCTCCAGACCACAGTTAAAAAAATAAATAAAACAAAAATACTCTGAGACTCCACCACTTGGGTATTACTTCCCAGGAATAATGGATCATGGACTCTCACCACCTTATAAAATTAAATTTATGCTTACTTGATAATTTAATTTCTTTCATAGTGATGAGAGTCCATGAGCCTACCAAATTTTAACAAAAACATTTCTGTCTGCACCTTATTTTCTCTGCTGGGTCCTTACTTCTCTTTATGTACGACTATCATACCAGAGAGAGGTGTGTGTGTGTGTGTGTGGGGGGTGTAAGTACTTATGACATTTTGGGAATCTTTACCTCCTCCTGGTGGCCAGGAGTTAATTCCGGGAGTAATGGATCGTGAACTCTAACCACCATGAAAGAAATTAACTTATCACATAAGCATAAATTTTGTTTTTGCTCAACATACAGCATCCCAAGAGTGGACAGTGACAGTTCAATCCGGGTCAGGATAACTCATATTTGAGGTTAGCATAATCCATTTATCAACCAAAATTATTCAACATCATGCATTTAGAAAACAGTGTTGGTATAAGTAGGCAAATCCAAACAATGAAAATCTCACATCTTAATGCATTAGTATATTAACGCCCACAAAAATAGTAGGGTTAATTTTTTTTTCAATTAATTTACTACATTCAGTGAATAACCTCTCTGTGTTTTGTTGTTTGCAGGCTAAGCTTGTGACCGTCATGCAGATGCACGGTGCCCAACCACTGGTGTTAACTGGCAAAGGTCCATAAATTTGTTATGAACAGAATGATGAGACAGCAAAGCTTCTGAAATAATTGAAGCCACATTGCATGTATATAATTTCAGGGTTTTATGCTGACTATTAATGTTATTTAATTGTTTAATTTAACAGAGGTTATATATTACATTCTACAGCATTAGAAAAGAAAAACTGAATACTTGAAAATGAATTAAAGGAACATAAAACGTAAACAAGAATTCCCAGAAACTGTTGAAGTATGCCTTTAAAAAAAGAAAGAAAATGTAGTACTTCTAATTATATATTTTGCTTGCGTTTGCTATAATTTAACGTTAAACATAATGTTTTTCCACTGTCCTAAGAGAAGATGTTGAGGATCCAAAACCTATACTCTGTTAAAGTTTATGCAGAGACTGCATGATTTTGTTTTGTTATAGTTTCACAAGAATACATTTGGCTCTGAAAACAGCCAAATGGCACAAGCGGCTGCCTTCTTCAGAATTCGGCGGTATCCGAAACTTCAGAATGCACATATCTAATGATTAGTTTGGGAGCTCATTAATAGCTGTCCTAACGGCTCACAGAGAAGACAAGATAAATAACATTATATATTGCTTTTCAGGGGTATGTCCCAAGACACAATGCAATGTTTGTTAATAAAATACATTTTAAATGTTTTTAATTCAGATTTATATGCAGTTTTTTTTTTAGCAGTGCAGTACTGAATTGTGGATATATATATATATATATATATATCAAAATAATATATCAAAATATATATATACTATGAATATATAAAAATGAATATCGTTCCTGCTGCACTTTTTGTTAGTGGTATGAACACCCCTCAGCAAGCCTAACAGATGAGCAGGAGTTGCCCTCACCAGCCAGTGAGTAAAAATAAAGCATTGTCACTTGTATCCTAGCAAATATTTCTAGCTAGTTACAAACAATTCAAATTGAAACAATATTTACAATTTTTTTCATGCAGAAAACATTTGAAACAGTTTAATTTCTGCTTTTACATTTACATTAAAACGGACAATAAAGTGATTCTAAAGTTTAAAGGATTAAAGCCCAGTATCTAAAAATACTCTTAAAAACAGGGGCACTTTAATTCATTAAACTTTACAAACACATCTTTTTTTTTTAGAAATACTTATTTTTGTTATGGTAAACAGACCGCCGATCCTCCACTCGCATCTCCAACTGTATTTTGCATATCAATGACGAATTTGGCTTCCTCCAATCGTTGCATGACCCACGAGCTGGACGCCAATGGGGGCAGACAACGATCAATCTACAAAATACAGTCGGAAAAGCGGGCGGAGGAGCGGCGGTCTGTTTACCGTAACAAAGATTGAAGTATTTTTTTAAAAAAAGCGTGTTTGTAAAGTTTAATGAAATAAAGTGCCCCTGTTTTTAAGAGTATTTTTAGATACTGAGCTTCAATTCTTTCAACTTTACAATCACTTTAAACACTAAATATATTTTATAATTTTATATTTTATAGCATTGGAGCTACTCCCCACCATGTGAAAATTATTCACTGCATTCCAGTGGTGATGTGTTTGCACTTGTGCAGCAAATCTACTTTAGACGTCTGCAAAAATGAAATTTATGCTAACCTGATAAAACAGAATTTATGTTTACCTGATAAATTACTTTCTCCAACGGTGTGTCCGGTCCACGGCTTCATCCTTACTTGTGGGATATTCTCCTCCCCAACAGGAAATGGCAAAGAGCCCAGCAAAGCTGGTCACATGATCCCTCCTAGGCTCCGCCTACCCCAGTCATTCGACCGACGTAAAGGAGGAATATTTGCATAGGAGAAATCATATGATACCGTGGTGACTGTAGTTAAAGAAAATAAATTATCAGACCTGATTAAAAAACCAGGGCGGGCTGTGGACCGGACACACCGTTGGAGAAAGTAATTTATCAGGTAAACATAAATTCTGTTTTCTCCAACATAGGTGTGTCCGGTCCACGGCGTCATCCTTACTTGTGGGAACCAATACCAAAGCTTTAGGACACGGATGAAGGGAGGGAGCAAATCAGGTCACCTAAATGGAAGGCACCACGGCTTGCAAAACCTTTCTCCCAAAAATAGCCTCAGAAGAAGCAAAAGTATCAAATTTGTAAAATTTCGTAAAAGTGTGCAGTGAAGACCAAGTCGCTGCCTTACATATCTGATCAACAGAAGCCTCGTTCTTGAAGGCCCATGTGGAAGCCACAGCCCTAGTGGAATGAGCTGTGATTCTTTCAGGAGGCTGCCGTCCGGCAGTCTCGTAAGCCAATCTGATGATGCTTTTAATCCAAAAAGAGAGAGAGGTAGAAGTTGCTTTTTGACCTCTCCTTTTACCGGAATAAACAACAAACAAAGAAGATGTTTGTCTAAAATCCTTTGTAGCATCTAAATAGAATTTTAGAGCACGAACTACATCCAAATTGTGCAACAAACGTTCCTTCTTTGAAACTGGATTCGGACACAAAGAAGGCACGACTATCTCCTGGTTAATGTTTTTGTTAGAAACAACTTTCGGAAGAAAACCAGGTTTAGTACGTAAAACCACCTTATCTGCATGGAACACCATATAAGGAGGAGAACACTGCAGAGCAGATAATTCTGAAACTCTTCTAGCAGAAGAAATTGCAACCAAAAACAAAACTTTCCAAGATAATAACTTAATATCAACGGAATGTAAGGGTTCAAACGGAACCCCCTGAAGAACTGAAAGAACTAAATTGAGACTCCAAGGAGGAGTCAAAGGTTTGTAAACAGGCTTGATTCTAACCAGAGCCTGAACAAAGGCTTGAACATCTGGCACAGCTGCCAGCTTTTTGTGAAGTAACACAGACAAGGCAGAAATCTGTCCCTTCAAAGAACTTGCAGATAATCCTTTCTCCAAACCTTCTTGAAGAAAGGATAGAATCTTAGGAATTTTTACCTTGTCCCAAGGGAATCCTTTAGATTCACACCAACAGATATATTTTTTCCATATTTTGTGGTAGATTTTTCTAGTTACAGGCTTTCTGGCCTGAACAAGAGTATCAATGACAGAATCTGAGAACCCTCGCTTTGATAAGATCAAGCGTTCAATCTCCAAGCAGTCAGTTGGAGTGAGACCAGATTCGGATGTTCGAACGGACCTTGAACAAGAAGGTCTCGTCTCAAAGGTAGCTTCCATGGTGGAGCCGATGACATATTCACCAGGTCTGCATACCAAGTCCTGCGTGGCCACGCAGGAGCTATCAAGATCACCGATGCCCTCTCCTGATTGATCCTGGCTACCAGCCTGGGGATGAGGGGAAACGGCGGGAATACATAAGCTAGTTTTAAGGACCAAGGTGCTACTAGTGCATCTACTAGAGTCGCCTTGGGATCCCTGGATCTGGACCCGTAGCAAGGAACCTTGAAGTTCTGACGAGAGGCCATCAGATCCATGTCTGGAATGCCCCACAATTGAGTAATTTGGGCAAGGATTTCCGGATGGAGTTCCCACTCCCCCGGATGAAATGTCTGACGACTCAGAAAATCCGCTTCCCAATTTTCCACTCCTGGGATGTGGATTGCAGACAAGTGGCAGGAGTGAGTCTCCGCCCATTGAATGATTTTGGTCACTTCTTCCATCGCCAGGGAACTCCTTGTTCCCCCCTGATGGTTGATGTACGCAACAGTCGTCATGTTGTCTGATTGAAACCGTATGAACTTGGCCTTTGCTAGCTGAGGCCAAGCCTTGAGAGCATTGAATATCGCTCTCAGTTCCAGAATATTTATCGGGAGAAGAGATTCTTCCCGAGACCAAAGACCCTGAGCTTTCAGGGGTCCCCAGACCGCGCCCCAGCCCACCAGACTGGCGTCGGTCGTGACAATGACCCACTCTGGTCTGCGGAAGCTCATCCCCTGTGACAGGTTGTCCAGGGACAGCCACCAACGGAGTGAATCTCTGGTCCTCTGATCTACTTGTATCGTCGGAGACAAGTCTGTATAGTCCCCATTCCACTGACTGAGCATGCACAGTTGTAATGGTCTTAGATGAATTCGCGCAAAAGGAACTATGTCCATTGCCGCTACCATCAAACCTATTACTTCCATGCACTGCGCTATGGAAGGAAGAGGAACAGAATGAAGTATTTGACAAGAGTTTAGAAGTTTTGATTTTCTGGCCTCTGTCAGAAAAATCCTCATTTCTAAGGAGTCTATTATTGTTCCCAAGAAGGGAACCCTTGTTGACGGAGATAGCGAACTTTTTTCTACGTTCACTTTCCACCCGTGAGATCTGAGAAAGGCCAGGACAATGTCCGTGTGAGCCTTTGCTTGTGGAAGGGACGACGCTTGAATCAGAATGTCGTCCAAGTAAGGTACTACTGCAATGCCCCTTGGTCTTAGCACCGCTAGAAGGGACCCTAGTACCTTTGTGAAAATTCTTGGAGCAGTGGCTAATCCGAACGGAAGTGCCACAAACTGGTAATGCTTGTCCAGGAATGCGAACCTTAGGAACCGATGATGTTCCTTGTGGATAGGAATATGTAGATACGCATCCTTTAAATCCACCGTGGTCATGAATTGACCTTCCTGGATGGAAGGAAGAATTGTTCGAATGGTTTCCATTTTGAACGATGGAACCTTGAGAAACTTTTAACGGGTCTTCTACACAATGTAAGAATGCCTGTTTTTTTATGAGGTCTGAAGACAATTGAGACCTGTGGAACCTCCCCCTTGGGGGAAGCCCCTTGAATTCCAGAAGATAACCTTGGGAGACTATTTCTAGTGCCCAAGGATCCAGAACATCTCTTGCCCAAGCCTGAGCGAAGAGAGAGAGTCTGCCCCCCACCAGATCCGGTCCCGGATCGGGGGCCAACATCTCATGCTGTCTTGGTAGCCGTGGCAGGTTTCTTGGCCTGCTTTCCTTTGTTCCAGCCTTGCATTGGCCTCCAGGCTGGCTTGGCTTGAGAAGTATTACCCTCTTGCTTAGAGGACGTAGCACTTGGGGCTGGTCCGTTTCTGCGAAAGGGACGAAAATTAGGTTTATTTTTGGCTTTGAAAGACCTATCCTGAGGAAGGGCGTGGCCCTTGCCCCCAGTGATATCAGAGATAATCTCTTTCAAGTCAGGGCCAAACAGCGTTTTCCCCTTGAAAGGAATGCTAAGCAATTTGTTCTTGGAAGACGCATCCGCTGACCAAGATTTTAGCCAAAGCGCTCTGCGCGCCACAATAGCAAAACCAGAATTTTTCGCCGCTAACCTAGCCAATTGCAAAGTGGCGTCTAGGGTGAAAGAATTAGCCAATTTGAGAGCATGAATTCTGTCCATAATCTCCTCATAAGAAGAAGAATTATTATTGAGCGCCTTTTCTAGTTCATCGAACCAGAAACACGCTGCTGTAGTGACAGGAACAATGCATGAAATTGGTTGTAGAAGGTAACCTTGCTGAACAAACATCTTTTTAAGCAAACCCTCTAATTTTTTATCCATAGGATCTTTGAAAGCACAACTATCTTCTATGGGTATAGTGGTGCGTTTGTTTAGAGTAGAAACCGCCCCCTCGACCTTGGGGACTGTCTGCCATAAGTCCTTTCTGGGGTCGACCATAGGAAACAATTTCTTAAATATGGGGGGAGGGACGAAAGGTATACCGGGCCTTTCCCATTCTTTATTTACAATGTCCGCCACCCGCTTGGGTATAGGAAAAGCTTCGGGGGGCCCCGGGACCTCTAGGAACTTGTCCATTTTACATAATTTCTCTGGAATGACCAAATTCTCACAATCATCCAGAGTAGATAACACCTCCTTAAGCAGAGCGCGGAGATGTTCCAATTTAAATTTAAATGTAATCACATCAGGTTCAGCTTGTTGAGAAATTTTCCCTGAATCTGAAATTTCTCCCTCAGACAAAACCTCCCTGGCCCCCTCAGACTGGTGTAGGGGCACTTCAGAACCAATATCATCAGCGTCCTCATGCTCTTCAGTATTTTCTAAAACAGAGCAGTCGCGCTTTCGCTGATAAGTGGGCATTTTGGCTAAAATGTTTTTGATAGAATTATCCATTACAGCCGTTAATTGTTGCATAGTAAGGAGTATTGGCGCACTAGATGTACTAGGGGCCTCCTGTGTGGGCAAGACTGGTGTAGACGAAGGAGGGGATGATGCAGTACCATGCTTACTCCCCTCACTTGAGGAATCATCTTGGGCATCATTTTCTCTAAATTTTGTGTCACATAAATCACATCTATTTAAATGAGAAGGAACCTTGGCTTCCCCACATACAGAACACAGTCTATCTGGTAGTTCAGACATGTTAAACAGGCATAAACTTGATAACAAAGTACAAAAAACGTTTTAAAATAAAACCGTTACTGTCACTTTAAATTTTAAACTGAACACACTTTATTACTGCATATGTGAAAAAGTATGAAGGAATTGTTCAAAATTCACCAAAATTTCACCACAGTGTCTTAAAGCCTTAAAAGTATTGCACACCAAATTTGGAAGCTTTAACCCTTAAAATAACGGAACCGGAGCCGTTTTTATATTTAACCCCTTTACAGTCCCTGGTATCTGCTTTGCTGAGACCCAACCAAGCCCAAAGGGGAATACGATACCAAATGACGCCTTCAGAAAGTCTTTTCTATGTATCAGAGCTCCTCACACATGCATCTGCATGTCATGCTTCCCAAAAACAAGTGCGCAATAGAGGCGCGAAAATGAGACTCTGCCTATGATTAGGGAAAGCCCCTAGAGAATAAGGTGTCCAATACAGTGCCTGCCGGTTATTTTACATAGTTCCCAAGATTAAAATAATTCCTCAAGGCTATGGAGTATAAAATATGCTTATATATAAATCGTTTTAGCCCAGAAAATGTCTACAGTCTTAAAAGCCCTTGTGAAGCCCTTTTTTTCTCTTCATGTAATAAAAATGGCTTACCGGATCCCATAGGGAAAATGACAGCTTCCAGCATTACATCGTCTTGTTAGAAATGTGTCATACCTCAAGCAGCAAAAGTCTGCTCCCTGTTTCCCCCAACTGAAGTTAATTCCTCTCAACAGTCCTGTGTGGAAACAGCCATCGATTTTAGTAACGGTTGCTAAAATCATTTTCCTCTTACAAACAGAAATCTTCATCTCTTTTCTGTTTCAGAGTAAATAGTACATACCAGCACTATTTTAAAATAACAAACTCTTGATTGAATAATAAAAACTACAGTTAAACACTAAAAAACTCTAAGCCATCTCCGTGGAGATGTTGCCTGTACAACGGCAAAGAGAATGACTGGGGTAGGCGGAGCCTAGGAGGGATCATGTGACCAGCTTTGCTGGGCTCTTTGCCATTTCCTGTTGGGGAGGAGAATATCCCACAAGTAAGGATGACGCCGTGGACCGGACACACCTATGTTGGAGAAATTTATTTCTCTCTCTCTCGACACGGTGAGTTCACGGATCATCATCAAATTACTGTTGGGAATATCACTCCTGGCCAGCAGGAGGCAGCAAAGAGCACCACAGCAAAGCTGTTAAGTATCACTCCCCTTCCCACAATCCCCAGTCATTCGACCAAGGGAAAGGAGAGAAAGGAAATAACACAAGGTGAAAAAGGTGCCCAAGGTTTATATAACTTAAAACGTGTCAAGAAAGAAAGAAATTTATCAGGAGTCCACGGATCATCATCGATTACTGTTGAGAATCAATTCCCAAGCTAGAGGACACAGATGATAAGGGAGGGTCAAGACAGGGAACTTAAACAGAAGGCACCACTGCTTGCAGAACCTTTCTCCCAAAAGAAGCCTCAGCCGAGGCAAAAGTATTAAACTTATAAAATTTTGAAAAAAGTATGTGAAGAGGACCAAGTTGCAGCCTTGCAAATCTTTCCACAGGAAGCATTATTTTTGACAGCCCAGGAAGAAGAAACCGCCCTCATGGAATGAGCTGTGATTCTCTCAGGAGGCTGCTGTCCAGCAGTCTCATAGGCCAAACGAATAATACACTTCAGCCAAAAAAGAAAGAAGAAGCCGTAGCTTTCTGTCCCTTGCGTTTCCCAGAGAAACAAACAAACAAGGCCAAAGACTAAAGAAAATCCTTAGTCGCCTGCAAGTAGAATTTCAGCGCACGCCCAACATCTAGATTGTGCAACAAACGCTCCTTATGACAAGAAGGATTAGGACACAGGGAAGGAACAACTATTTCCTGATTAATATTCCTGTCCGAAACAACCTTAGGAAGGAAACCTAACTTAGTACGAAAACTTAGTGTGAAGAACCATCTTATCAGAATGAAAGATAAGATACGGAGAATTACATTGCAGAGCCAAGAGTTCTGAGACTTTCCGGGCAGAAAAAATAGCAACAAGAAATAAAACCTTCCAAGATGACCTCTAAATATCTAAGGAATGCATAGGCTCAAACGGAGCCTGTTGTAAAACTTTAAGAACAAGGTTAAGACTCCATGGAAGAGTAACAGGTTTAAACACAGGCCTAATTCTGACCAAGGCCTGACAAAAAGACTGCACGTCTGGCATATCCGCCAGATGCTTGTGCAACAGAATAGACGACGCAAAGATCTGACCTGCAGACAAGCCTTTCTCCAGACCTTCCTGGAGAAAGGCCAAATCCTAGGAATCCTAACTCTATTCCAAGAGTAGCCTTTGGACTTCAATATAGATATTTAGGCAATATGTTATGGTAAATCCTTCTAGTCACAGGCTTGCGAGCCTGGATCAAGGTCTTAATGATCGACTCGGAAAACCCACGCTTGACTTCGAACCGTACTTTGGGAGCTTGGCATTCTGCTGAGATGCCATGAGATCCAGCTCCGGCCGCCCCCATTTGAAAGTCAAGCAGGAAAACACCTCCGGATGGAGTTCCTACTCACTGGGATGAAAAGTATGTCTGCTTAGAAAATCTGCTTCTCAATTGTCCACTCCTGGAATGTGGATCGCAGATAGACAGCAGTTGTGGGTCTCCGCCCACTGAGTAATTTTGGTTACCTCTGACATGGCCAAGGAACTCAGAGTTCCTCCCTGGTGGTTGATGTAAGCCACTGATGTTATGTTGTCTGACTGGAACCTGATAAATGGGGCTAAAGCTAACTGAGGCCAGACCAGTAAAGCATTGAAGAGTGCTCTCAGCTCTAGAATATTTATGGGAAGAACTGACTCCTCCCGAGTCCATAGACCCTGAGCTTTCAGCAAACCCCAGACTGCTCCCCAGCCCAGTAAGCTGTCATCTGTGGTCACAATTACCCAGGAAGGTCTGCGGAAGCAGGTTCCCTTTGAGAGGTGTTCCTGAGATAACCACCACGGAAGAGAGTCTTTCGTCTCTCTTGTCGCCTGATCCAGATCTATCTGAGGAGTTCCGCATAGTCCCCGTTCCATTGACTTAGCATGCGTAACTGCAGAGTCCTGAGATGGAACCGAGCGAACGGGATGATGTCCATGGAAGCCACCATCAGACCAATTACCTCAATGCACTGAGCCACTGACGGCCGAGGACAGGACTGAAGGGCAAGGCAAGATTAGAAAATCTTGGATTTTCTGACTTCTGTCAGAAATATCTTCATTGATAGGGAATCTATTATGGTCCCTAGGAACACTACCCTTGTAGCTGGAACCAAATAACATTTTCCCAGATTCACCTTCCAACCGTGGGAGCGAAGAAAAGACAAGATCTCCGTATGAGAGTTTGCTTGTTGAAAAGACGGCACCTGAACCAGAATGTTGTCCAGATAGGGCTCAACTGCAATGCCCCGAGACCAGATCACTGCCAACAGAGCCCCCAGAACCTTTGAGAAAATTCTGGGAGCTGTGGCAAGGCCGAATGGAAGAGCCACAAACTAAAAGTGCTTGTTTAGAAAAGCGAATCTCAGAAACTTGTGATGATCCTTGTGAATGGGAACATGAAAGTATGCATCCTTCAAGTCTATGGTTGTCATGAACTGACCCTCCTGGACCAAGGGAAGAATGGAATGTATAGTTTCCATCTTGAAGGACGGTACTCTGAGGAACTTGTTTAGACACAACAGGTCTAAAATTGGTCTGAAAGTTCCCTCTTTTTTGGGAACCACAAACAGATTGGAGTAGAATCCCAGACCCTGTTCCTGCGTTGGAACTGGAACTATTGCTCCCAGGGTGGAAAGATCCTGAACACAATGTAAGAACGCCTCCTTTTTTATCTGGTCTACAGATAATCTTAAGAGGAGGAACCTGCCTCTGGGAGGAAAAGTCTTGAACTCTAGTTTGTACCCCTGAGATACGATGTCCACCGCCCAGGGATCCGGGACATCTCGTACCCAGGCTTGAGCGAATTGAGAAAGTCTGCCCCCTACTAGATCCGCTCCCAGATCGGGGGCCGACCCTTCATGCTGACTTGGAGTCAACGGCGGGTTTCTTAGACTGCTTCCCCTTGTTCCAAGACTGACTAGGCTTCCAGGAAGACTTTGATTGTTCTTGCTTGGAGGAGGGAGGGGAGGGTTTACCTCTAAAGTTATGAAAGGAATGAAAATTACTCTGACGTACTTTTTGCTTATTTTTATCCTGAGGAAGAAAAGATCCCTTTACTCCTGTGATATCTGAAATTGTTTCAGCCAAGCCAGGCCCAAACAAGGTCTCACCCTTGTAGGGGATTGCTAAGAGCTGGGACTTAGACGAAACATCCGGAGACCAGGACTTCAACCATAAAGCTCTGTGAGCTAGAACCGCAAAACCAGACTTTTATTTTGCCCCCAACTTAATGACTTGTAAGGAAGCATCCATAATAAGGAATTGACGACCTTAAGAGCCTTAATCCTGTCCTGGATCTCCTCAAGTGGAGTATATGTCTGAATAGAATCAGACAAGGCATCAAACCAGTAGGCTGCCGTGCTGGTGACAGTGGCAATACACACCGCAGGCTGCCATTGGAGACCCTGGTGAACATACATTTTCTTTAGCAATGCCTCCAACTTCTTATCCATAGGATATTTAAAAGAACAACTTTCCTCTATGGGAATAGTGGTCCTCTTAGCCAAAGTGGAGATCCCCCCTTCCACCTTAGGGACCATCTGCCAAAACTCCTTAATTAGTCTGCTATTGGAAACATTTTCTTGAAAATTGGAGATGGAGAAAAACAGAATTTATGCTTACCTGATAAATTACTTTCTCTTACGGTGTATCCAGTCCACGGATTCATCCTTACTTGTGGGATATTCTCATTCCCTTCAGGAAGTGCAAAGAGAGCACACAGCAGAGCTGTCCATATAGCTCCCCTCAGGCTCCGCCCCCCCCCAGTCATTCGACCGACGGTTAGGAGAAAAAGGAGAAAGTATAGGGTGCAGTGGTGACTGTAGTTTACAAAAATAAATTTGAACCTGACTTAATTGCCAGGGTGGGCCGTGGACTGGATAAATTAATAAAGCATAAATTCTGTTTTCTCTTACATGGTGTATCCAGTCCACGGATTCATCCTTACTTGTGGGATACCAATACCAAAGCTTTAGGACACGGATGAAGGGAGGGAACAAGTCAGGCAACCTAAACGGAAGGCACCACTGCTTGCAAAACCTTTCTCCCAAAAATAGCCTCCGAAGAAGCAAAAGTATCGAATTTGTAAAATTCGGCAAAAGTATGCAGTGAAGACCAAGTCGCTGCTTTACAAATCTGTTCCACAGAAACCTCATTCTTGAAAGCCCATGTGGAAGCCGCAGCTCTGATGGAATGAGCTGTAATTTGTTCAGGAGGCTGCTGTCCAGCAGTCTCATAAGCCAATCGGATAATGCTTTTCAGCCAAAAGGAAAGAGAGGAAGCAGTAGCTTTTTGACCTCTCCTCTTACCAGAATAGACAACCCACAAGGATGATGTGTGTCTGAACTCTTAGTTGCTTTTAAATAGAATTTTAAAGCACGAACCACATCAAGATTGTGTAACAGCCGTTCCTTCTTAGAAACTGGATTAGGACACAGAGAAGGAAAAATGATTTCCTGGTTAATATTCTTATTAGAAACCACTTTCGGAAGGAAACCTGGTTTTGTACGCAAAACAACCTTATCTGCATGGAACACCAGATAGGGTGAAGTACACTGCAAAGCAGACAATTCTGTAACTCTTCGAGCAGAAGAAAAAGTTACCAAAAACAAAACTTTCCAAGATAATAACTTAATATCTGTGGAATGTAAAGGTTCAAACGGAACCCCTTGAAGGACTGAAAGAACTACATTTAGACTCCATGGAGGAGCCACAGGTTTAAAGACAGGCTTGATTCTGACCAAAGCCTGTGAAAACGCTTGAACGTCTGGTACTTCCGCCAGACGCTTGTGTAACAGAATGGACAGAGCAGATATCTGTCCCTTTAAGGAACTAGGTAACAATCCTTTCTCCAATCCTTCTTGGAGAAATGACAAAATCCTAGGAATCCTAATCTTACTCCACGAGTAACCCTTGGATTCACACCAACCAAGATACTTCCGCCATATCTTATGGTAAATTTTCCTGGTGACAGGCTTTCTAGCCTGGATCAAAGTATCTATAACTGATTCTGAGAACCCACGCTTAGATGGAATTAAGCGTTCAATCTCCAAGCAGTCAGTTGCAGAGAAACTAGATTTGGATGCTTGAATGGACCTTGAATTAGAAGATCCTGCCTCGATGGCAGTGTCCATGGTGGCACAGATGACATGTCCACTAGGTCTGCATACCAAGTCCTGCGTGGCCACGCAGGCGCTATCAAAAATACCGAAGCCTTCTCCTGTTTGATTCTGGCTACCAGAGGAGGGAGAAGGGGAAACGGTGGAAAGACATAGGCCAGATTGAAGGACCAAGGCGCTACTAGAGCATCTATCAATGCCGCCTTGGGGTCCCTGGACCTGGATCCGTAAAGAGGAAGTTTGGTGTTCTGACGGGACGCCATCAGATCCAACTCTGGAATACCCCATAGCTGGGTAAACCGAGCAAAAACCTCCGGATGGAGTTCCCACTCCCCCGGGTCAAAAGTCTGACGACTCAGAAATCCGCCTCCCAGTTGTCTACTCCTGGGATGTGAATTGCAGATAGATGTACGCTACAGTCGTGACGTGGTCCGACTGAAATCTGATGAACTTGGCCACCGCTAGTTGCGGCCATGCCTGGAGCGTGTTGAATATCGCTCTCAGTTCCAAAATGTTTATCGGGAGAAGAGACTCTTCCCGAGACCATAGGCCCTGAGCTTTCAGGGAGTCCCAGACCGCACCCCAGCCTAACAGACTGGCATCGGTCGTGACAATGATCCACTCTGGTCTGCGGAAGCACATTCCCTGAGACAGGTGATCCTGAGACAACCACCAGAAAAGAGAATCTCTGGTTTTCTGGTCCATTTGTATCTGAGGAGACAAATCTGCATAATCCCCATTCCACTGTTTGAGCATGCACAGCTGCAGTGGTCTGAGATGAATTCTGGCAAATAGGACAACGTCCATTGCTGCAACCATTAACCCGATTACCTCCATGCACTGAGCTACAGAAGGCCGAGGAATAGAATGAAGAACTCGGCAAGTAGTTAGTAGTAGTTTTAACTTCCTGAACTCCGTCAGAAATATTTTCATTTCTACCGAGTCTATTAGCGTTCCCAGGAAGGGAACCCTTGTGAGCGGGGACAGAGAACTTTTTTTTTTTTTTTTCGACGTTCACCTTCCACCCGTGAGACCTTAGAAAGGCCAGAACGATTTCTGTATGAGCCTTGGCTCTTTCAAAAGACAACGCCTGAATTAATATGTCGTCCAGATAAAGTGCTACTGCAATGCCCCGCGGTTTTAGTACCGCTAGAAGGGACCCTAGCACCTTTGTGAAAATTCTTGGAGCAGTGGCCAACCCGAAAAGGACCACGAACTGGTAATGCTTGTCCAGAAAGGCGAACCTTAGGAACTGATGGTGATCTTTGTGGATAGGAATATGAAGGTACGCATCCTTTAAATCCACAGTAGTCATATATTGACCTTCCTGGATCATCGGTAAGATTGTCCGAATGGTTTCCATCTTGAATGATGGAACTCTGAGGAATTTGTTTAGAATTTTTAAATCCAGGATTGGCCTGAAAGTTCCTTCCTTTTTGGGAACTACAAACAGGTTTGAGTAAAAACCCAGTCCTTGCTCTGCAGTTGGAACTGGGTGTATCACTCCCATCTTTAGAAGATCTTCTACACAGCGTAAGAACGCCTGTTTCTTTGTCTGGTCTGAAGACAAATGAGAAATGTGGAACCTTCCCCTTGGGGGAGAGTCTTTGAATTGTAGAAGATACCCCTGAGCAGCGATTTCTAATGCCCAGGGATCTGGAACATCTCTTGCCCAAGCCTGAGCAAAGAGAGAAAGTTTGCCCCCTACTAGATCCGGTCCCGAATCGGGGGCTACCCTTTCATGCTGTCTTGGTAGCAGCAGCAGGCTTCTTGGCCTGTTTACCCTTGTTCCAGCCCTGCAAAGGCTTTCATGTTGCTTTGGGCTGGGAAACGTTACCCTCTTGCTTTGCGATTGCAGAGGTTGAAGCAGGTCCGCTCCTGAAGTTGCGAAAGGAGTGAAAATTAGCTTTAAAAGGTCTATCTTGTGGGAGGGCACGGCCCTTTCCCCCAGTGATATCTGAAATAATTTCTTTCAACTCCGGCCCGAATAGGGTCTTCCCCTTGAAAGGAATATTAAGTAATTTTGTTCTGGACGACACGTCAGCCGACCATGATTTGAGCCAGAGCGCTCTTCGCGCCACAATGGCAAAACTAGAATTTTTCGCCGCTAATTTAGCTAATTGTAAAGCGGCATCTGTGATGAAAGAATTAGCCAGCTTTAGAGCATGAATTCTATCCATGACTTTGTCATATGAAGTCTCCCTCTGGAGCGACTCCTCCAGCGCCACAAACCAAAAAGCCGCTGCAGTAGTTACAGGAATAATGCAGGCAATTGGTTGAAGAAGGAAACCTTGTTGAACAAATATTTTCTTTAGTAAACCTTCTAATTTGTTATCCATAGGATCTTTGAAAACACAACTGTCTTCTATTGGTATAGTTGTGCGCTTAGCTAGTGTTGAAACTGCTCCCTCTACCTTAGGGACCGCCTGCCACGCGTCCCGCCTGGGGTCAGTTATGGGGAACATTTTCTTAAAGATAGGGGGGGGGGGGAAACAAAAGGTACGCCTGGTCTCTCCCACTCCCTAATCACAATATCCGCCACCCTCTTAGGGATCGGAAACGCATCAGTGTATACAGGGAGTTCTAAAAAACTTGTCCATTTAACACAATTTTTCTGGGACCACCATAGGGTCACAATCATCCAGCGTAGCTAAACCTCCTTAAGCAGTACGCGGAAGTGTTCCAGCTTAAATTTAAACGCTAAGGAATCTGATTCTGCCTGCTGAGAAATTTTACCTGCGTCAGAAATTTCTCCCTCAGACAGTACATCCCTCACCGCCACGTCAGAGGGTTGTGAGGGTACAACAGATAAATTATCCAAAACTTCTAATTGCTCATCCTCTGTTCTTAAAACTGAGCTATCACGCTTTTTAGGAAAAACAGGCAGTTTGGATAGAAATGCTGCAAGGGAATTATCCATGACTGCTGCTAATTGTTGAAATGTAATAGGGGCCAATGCGCTAGAGGTACTAGGCATCACTTGAACGGGCGTAAGTGGTGTCGACACATGGGGAGAGGAAGTAGGGCTATCCTCATTACCTTCTATTAAAGAATCATCTTGGGCCACATTTTTAAGTGTCACTGCATGGTCTTTAAAATGTTTAGATATATTAGCACACTTTAAACACAAATGTAACGGGGGGACCGCCATGGCTTTTAAACACATAGAACAAAGTCTATCTGTAGGCTCAGACATGTTAAACAGACTTAAACAGCACTCAAAAAACAGTAAAATACAATTTTTGAAAAAACAGTACTGTGCCTTTAAATAATAAAAAGCGCACACTTTTTTACTAAACCTCCAAAAATCATCCAATCTTTATAAAATTTTCACCATATGATCCTAATGCTTTGAAATGATTGCACAGCAAATCTCAAGTCAATTAACCCCCTACTGCCCAAGCCGGAGCAAATTAACCATGCCACAGCCTTTACTGTGGTCCTACCTTCCTTGGGGATTAGTTTTGATCGAAAATAAGCCTCTCTGAAGTCCTCAAGTAATCTTTGGACCCTTCACATGTATCTGCATGAAGCTGTTTGTAAAATCAACTGCGCAACTGAGGCGCGAAATTCAGGCCCCCTCCATCCCTCAGGAGTTGTGAAGCCTTCCCAAGCCAAAATAGGTGTCTAAATATATGCCATGCGGAATAAAACCCCAAAAAGTGTTTTAAATGCAATATAAAACTTGTATAATGTCAGATTATCTTAAAAAATAATCGATTGCCCCTTAACAGTGTCCACCAGTGTATTGAGCCCCTTCAATAAGCCTTCCTTCTATACTAAGTCTCAGAATATGGCTTACCTTCCCCTCATGGGGATTCTGTCAGTCTTCCAGCATTACTAAGTCTTGACTAGAAAAATAATGACTGAACATACCTTACAGCAGTTAAGCCTGCAAACTGTTCCCCCCAACTGAAGTTCTCTGGTACTCAACAGTCCTGCGTGGGAACAGCAACGGATTTTAGTTACAAGGTGCTAAAATCATTTTCCTCTCAGCAGAAATCTTCATAATTTTCTGCCTCAGAGTAAATAGTACAAACCGGCACTATTTTAAAATAACAAACTTTTGATTGAAGAAATAAAAAACTACAAACTAACACCACATTCCCTTTACACTCCAGTGGAGATGCTACTTGTTAGAGCGGCAAAGAGAATGACTGGGGGGCGGAGCCTGAGGGGAGCTATATGGACAGCTCTGCTGTGTGCTCTCTTTGCACTTCCTGTAGGGAATGAGAATATCCCACAAGTAAGGATGAATCCGTGGACTGGATACACCATGTAAGAGAAAATGGATTCCAGGTTTCTCCCACTCCCGTGCAATAATTTCTGTAGCACGGTCTGGAACAGGGAAAACCTCCACCGCGGAGGGAACATCAAAGTACTTGTTCAGCTTACTAGACTTCTTAGGGTTGACTACAACAGTCGCATCGGAGTCGTCCAAGGTAGCCAAAAACTCCTTAACAGGTGAAGGTGTTCCAGCTTAAATCTGAAGGATACAACTTCAGCATCAGAAGAAGGAATTATACTGTCTGAGTCTGAGAATTCACCCTCAAATGCTACCGAAAAGTCTTCTTCCGCAGACTTTTGAGAAGGAGCACCAAGGCTAGCCACAACCTGATCAGAAACCTTACACACTGATTCTTTAAGTTTCCTTTTACGTTATATCCCTGAAGTATGGGAAAGGCGGACAATGCCTCAGATACTGCAGAGGATACCCAAGTAGCAATGTCTTGCAAAGAAAATCCTACCGGATTGTGAGAGGAAACGGATTGGGAAGCTTGAGGAGAAAGCTGCAGCATATATGATACAGCATCCGCCTTAGCTAATGGTGGCTCATGTGGGTAGTGGGATATTCAATATGTAGAGTAGACAGGCTAAGCACACTTAGGGTAGTGCTGTTTTCTGCACACACACAGTAGAGACAGTCTCAGCATATGTAGAATTCAGACAGGTTACTCTCACACAAGGATAGTGCCATGTTCTGAACACACAGGTTACAAACTAGGTTCAGTGTATACATGTCACATGCAACATAGAGGCCACACAGGGAAGGGGTCTGGGCTCATTAGCTATTAGCCGGACAGATAGCTCAGCATGCTAAGGCACTGTGGCTGAGCTCTGTAGCAACCCAAGGGTTGCAGGTTCGATCCCCAGCGAGGTCCACTCAGACTTTCATCCTTACGAGGTAGATAAAATGAGCAGCACCTTGAGACCCTTACGGGTGATTAGCCGCACTTTACAAGTACCCAATACATACATACATGATCAAAAAGTCTATCCCTGTAACACAAAGTTCTCTCAATGCATGAAGAACAAAAGGGTACTGGTGGTTCCACCTGGGAGTCAAAACACAGTTTGCATGCAACAATTTGTAAAGCCTCTTGATCCATCTTTGCAATAATAATGCCAAAAAAGTAAAACATTTTTTATTTCACTTTAATTAAGAATACTGCACCTTTAATTAAGTTTATTTATTCAAAAAATAAAAAGGAGCATATTACCGCAATAATCCCCAGGCAACCCACTACACCCTCAGCAGCTTTACTGAGGAGCCTACCTGACCTGCTGCTGCCTGAGATTGATTCCACAACAAACAATCAGGCTCTCCGGACCTGAAAATCCGACGACTGAGCAATATTTCTATAACAGAGCCGTTAACTGCGTCACTACCCCGGAACTCCGACAGAGTAAAACTGAAAGCGCACCAACTGAGCTAACCGCCGCCTCTAAAAAGGACCCTCCCCTTTTATTTGTAGCGGTCCCGGCAGTAGAGTGACATAATAAGAAGTATACATGGTCGTACTTTAAGTACATAAAACAGCCCTCAAAAATCACAAGAGTCCTGCCCGGATCTCAACCGGAGCGAAAGACACAACTGAGCCACCAATAAATTAATAAAACATCTCCCCATCTTGTCCACAGTGCCTGCAAACTGCCTAAAATCATTAACCCTCAATAGGGTTAATAATAAACTTTTTTATATTTAACAGCATCTCGCTGCTAAAGTGCCAAATTCTCCTTTCCTAAAGAAAAAATATACATGGCACCTGAAAATCAGTCTGTCCGGCAGCAGGACAGCTCACCTGGTTTGAGAGGATGCCGTTCCTCGCATTGACCTGTGGAAAAGGAAAGAACTAAGTATGCAAACTCAGGCTTTCTAACAAGGGCAGCAAAAAGGTTTGAGAAAGCATAGTGAGGATTGTACCTCACAAGTTCCCAATTGCTTAAAATCTACCACTGCCCTACTGAAGAGACTGACGTGGACTAAGGCTAAACCCCAGGAAGGATCAGAGCAAACCTACTCTGCTTTAAAATAACATAATTTATGTAAGAACTTACCTGATAAATTCATTTCTTTCATATTAACAAGAGTCCATGAGCTAGTGACGTATGGGATATACATTCCTACCAGGAGGGGCAAAGTTTCCCAAACCTTAAAATGCCTATAAATACACCCCTCACCACACCCACAAATCAGTTTAACGAATAGCCAAGAAGTGGGGTGATAAGAAAAAAAGTGCGAAGCATATAAAATAAGGAATTGGAATAATTGTGCTTTATACAAAAAAATCATAACCACCACAAAAAAGGGTGGGCCTCATGGACTCTTGTTAATATGAAAGAAATGAATTTATCAGGTAAGTTCTTACATAAATTATGTTTTCTTTCATGTAATTAACAAGAGTCCATGAGCTAGTGACGTATGGGATAATGACTACCCAAGATGTGGATCTTTCCACACAAGAGTCACTAGAGAGGGAGGGATAAAATAAAGACAGCCAATTCCTGCTGAAAATAATCCACACCCAAAATAAAGTTTAACAAAAAACATAAGCAGAAGATTCAAACTGAAACCGCTGCCTGAAGAACTTTTCTACCAAAAACTGCTTCAGAAGAAGAAAATACATCAAAATGGTAGAATTTAGTAAAAGTATGCAAAGAGGACCAAGTTGCTGCTTTGCAGATCTGGTCAACCGAAGCTTCATTCCTAAACGCCCAGGAAGTAGAAACTGACCTAGTAGAATGAGCTGTAATTCTTTGAGGCGGAATTTTACCCGACTCAACATAGGCAAGATGAATTAAAGATTTCAACCAAGATGCCAAAGAAATGGCAGAAGCTTTCTGGCCTTTCCTAGAACCGGAAAAGATAACAAATAGACTAGAAGTCTTACGGAAAGATTTCGTAGCTTCAACATAATATTTCAAAGCTCTAACAACATCCAAAGAATGCAATGATTTCTCCTTAGAATTCTTAGGATTAGGACATAATGAAGGAACCACAATTTCTCTACTAATGTTGTTGGAATTCACAACTTTAGGTAAAAATTCAAAAGAAGTTCGCAACACCGCCTTATCCTGATGAAAAATCAGAAAAGGAGACTCACACGAAAGAGCAGATAATTCAGAAACTCTTCTAGCAGAAGAGATGGCCAAAAGGAACAAAACTTTCCAAGAAAGTAATTTAATGTCCAATGAATGCATAGGTTCAAACGGAGGAGCTTGAAGAGCTCCCAAAACCAAATTCAAACTCCATGGAGGAGAAATTGACTTAATGACAGGTTTTATACGAACCAAAGCTTGTACAAAACAATGAATATCAGGAAGAATAGCAATCTTTCTGTGAAAAAGAACAGAAAGAGCGGAGATTTGTCCTTTCAAAGAACTCGCGGACAAACCCTTATCTAAACCATCCTGAAGAAACTGTAAAATTCTCGGTATTCTAAAAGAATGCCAAGAAAAATTATGAGAAAGACACCAAGAAATATAAGTCTTCCAGACTCTATAATATATCTCTCGAGATACAGATTTACGAGCCTGTAACATAGTATTAATCACGGAGTCAGAGAAACCTCTATGACCAAGAATCAAGCGTTCAATCTCCATACCTTTAAATTTAAGGATTTCAGATCCGGATGGAAAAAAGGACCTTGAGACAGAAGGTCTGGTCTTAACGGAAGAGTCCATGGTTGGCAAGATGCCATCCGGACAAGATCCGCATACCAAAACCTGTGAGGCCATGCCGGAGCTATTAGCAGAACAAACGAGCATTCCCTCAGAATCTTGGAGATTACTCTTGGAAGAAGAACTAGAGGCGGAAAGATATAGGCAGGATGATACTTCCAAGGAAGTGATAATGCATCCACTGCCTCCGCCTGAGGATCCCGGGATCTGGACAGATACCTGGGAAGTTTCTTGTTTAGATGAGAGGCCATCAGATCTATCTCTGGGAGCCCCCACATTTGAACAATCTGAAGAAATACCTCTGGGTGAAGAGACCATTCGCCCGGATGCAACGTTTGGCGACTGAGATAATCCGCTTCCCAATTGTCTACACCTGGGATATGAACCGCAGAGATTAGACAGGAGCTGGATTCCGCCCAAACCAAAATTCGAGATACTTCTTTCATAGCCAGAGGACTGTGAGTCCCTCCTTGATGATTGATGTATGCCACAGTTGTGACATTGTCTGTCTGAAAACAAATGAACGATTCTCTCTTCAGAAGAGGCCAAAACTGAAGAGCTCTGAAAACTGCACGGAGTTCCAAGATATTGATCGGTAATCTCACCTCCTGAGATTCCCAAACTCCTTGTGCCGTCAGAGATCCCCACACAGCTCCCCAACCTGTGAGACTTGCATCTGTTGAAATTACAGTCCAGGTCGGAAGAACAAAAGAAGCCCCCTGAATTAAACGATGGTGATCTGTCCACCACGTCAGAGAGTGCCGAACAATCGGTTTTAAAGATATTAATTGATATATCTTCGTGTAATCCCTGCACCATTGGTTCAGCATACAGAGCTGAAGAGGTCGCATGTGAAAACGAGCAAAGGGGATCGCGTCCGATGCAGCAGTCATAAGACCTAGAATTTCCATGCATAAGGCTACCGAAGGGAATGATTGAGACTGAAGGTTTCGACAGGCTGTAATCAATTTTAGACGTCTCTTGTCTGTTAAAGACAAAGTCATGGACACTGAATCTATCTGGAAACCCAGAAAGGTTACCCTTGTTTGAGGAATCAAAGAACTTTTTGGTAAATTGATCCTCCAACCATGATCTTGAAGAAACAACACAAGTCGATTCGTATGAGACTCTGCTAAATGTAAAGACGGAGCAAGTACCAAGATATCGTCCAAATAAGGAAATACCACAATACCCTGTTCTCTGATTACAGACAGAAGGGCACCGAGAATCTTTGTGAAAATTCTTGGAGCTGTAGCAAGGCCAAACGGTAGAGCCACAAATTGGTAATGCTTGTCTAGAAAAGAGAATCTCAGGAACTGATAATGATCTGGATGAATCGGAATATGCAGATATGCATCCTGTAAATCTATTGTGGACATATAATTCCCTTGCTGAACAAAAGGCAATATAGTCCTTACAGTTACCATCTTGAACGTTGGTATCCTTACATAACGATTCAATAATTTTAGATCCAGAACTGGTCTGAAGGAATTCTCCTTCTTTGGTACAATGAAGAGATTTGAATAAAACCCCATCCCCTGTTCCGGAACTGGAACTGGCATAATTACTCCAGCCAACTCTAGATCTGAAACACAATTCAGAAATGCTTGAGCTTTCACTGGATTTACTGGGACATGGGAAAGAAAAAATCTCTTTGCAGGAGGTCTCATCTTGAAACCAATTCTGTACCCTTCTGAAACAATGTTCTGAATCCAAAGATTGTGAACAGAACTGATCCAAATTTCTTTGAAAAAACGTAACCTGCCCCCTACCAGCTGAACTGGAATGAGGGCCGTACCTTCATGTGAACTTAGAAGCAGGCTTTGCCTTTCTAGCAGGCTTGGATTTATTCCAGACTGGGGATGGTTTCCAAACTGAAACTGCTCCTGAGGACGAAGGATCAGGCTTTTGTTCTTTGTTGAAACGAAAGGAACGAAAACGATTGTTAGCCCTGTTTTTACCTTTAGACTTTTTATCCTGTGGTAAAAAAGTTCCTTTCCCACCAGTAACAGTTGAAATAATAGAATCCAACTGAGAACCAAATAATTTGTTTCCCTGGAAAGAAATGGAAAGTAGAGTTGATTTAGAAGCCATATCAGCATTCCAAGTCTTAAGCCATAAAGCTCTTCTGGCTAAGATAGCCAGAGACATAAATCTAACATCAACTCTAATAATATCAAAAATGGCATCACAGATGAAATTATTAGCATGCTGGAGAAGAATAATAATATCATGAGAATCACGATTTGTTACTTGTTGCGCTAGAGTTTCCAACCAAAAAGTTGAAGCTGCAGCAACATCAGCCAATGATATAGCAGGTCTAAGAAGATTACCTGAACATAGATAAGCTTTTCTTAGAAAAGATTCAATTTTTCTATCTAAAGGATCCTTAAACGAGGTACCATCTGATGTAGGAATGGTAGTACGTTTAGCAAGGGTAGAAATAGCCCCATCAACTTTAGGGATTTTGTCCCAAAATTCTAATCTGTCAGGCGGAACAGGATATAATTGCTTAAAACGTTTAGAAGGAGTAAATGAATTACCCAATCTATCCCATTCCTTAGCAATTACTGCAGAAATAGCATTAGGAACAGGAAAGACTTCTGGAATAACCGCAGGAGCTTTAAAAACCTTATCCAAACGTATAGAATTAGTATCAAGAGGACTAGAATCCTCTATTTCTAAAGCAATTAGTACTTCTTTAAGTAAAGAGCGAATAAATTCCATCTTAAATAAATATGAAGATTTATCAGCATCAATCTCTGAGACAGAATCCTCTGAACCAGAAGAGTCCAAAGAATCAGAATGATGGTGTTCATTTAAAAATTCATCTGTAGAGAGAGAAGATTTAAAAGACTTTTTACGTTTACTAGAAGGAGAAATAACAGACAAAGCCTTCTTTATGGATTCAGAAACAAAATCTCTTATGTTATCAGGAACATTCTGCACCTTAGATGTTGAGGGAACTGCAACAGGCAATGGTACATCACTAAAGGAAATATTATCTGCATTAACAAGTTTGTCATGACATTTAATACAAACAACAGCTGGAGGAATAGCTACCAAAAGTTTACAGCAGATACACTTAGCTTTGGTAGATCCAGCAGGCAGAGGTTTTCCTGTAGTATCTTCTGGCTCAGATGCAACGTGAGACATCTTGCAATATGTAAGAGAAAAAACAACATATAAAGCAAAATAGATCAAATTCCTTATAAGACAGTTTCAGGAATGGGAAAAAAATGCCAAACATCAAGCTTCTAGCAACCAGAAGCAAATGAAAAATGAGACTGAAATAATGTGGAGACAAAAGCGACGCCCATATTTTTTGGCGCCAAATAAGACGCCCACATTATTTGGCGCCTAAATGCTTTTGGCGCCAAAAATGACGCCACATCCGGAACGCCGACATTTTTGGCGCAAAATAACGTCAAAAAAATGACGCAACTTCCGGCGACACGTATGACGCCGGAAACGGAAATGAATTTTTGCGCCAAAAAAGTCCGCGCCAAGAATGACGCAATAAAATGAAGCATTTTCAGCCCCCGCGAGCCTAACAGCCCACAGGGAAAAAAGTCAAATTTTTGAGGTAAGAAAAATATGATAATTAAAGCATAATCCCAAATATGAAACTGACTGTCTGGAAATAAGGAAAGTTGAACATTCTGAGTCAAGGCAAATAAATGTTTGAATACATATATTTAGAACTTTATAAATAAAGTGCCCAACCATAGCTTAGAGTGTCACAGAAAATAAGACTTACTTACCCCAGGACACTCATCTACATGTTTGTAGAAAGCCAAACCAGTACTGAAACGAGAATCAGTAGAGGAAATGGTAAATATAAGAGTATATCGTCGATCTGAAAAGGGAGGTAAGAGATGAATCTCTACGACCGATAACAGAGAACCTTATGAAATAGACCCCGTAGAAGGAGATCACTGCATTCAATAGGCAATACTCTCCTCACATCCCTCTGACATTCACTGCACGCTGAGAGGAAAACCGGGCTCCAACTTGCTGCGGAGCGCATATCAACGTAGAATCTAGCACAAACTTACTTCACCACCTCCCTTGGAGGCAAAGTTTGTAAAAACTGATTTGTGGGTGTGGTGAGGGGTGTATTTATAGGCATTTTAAGGTTTGGGAAACTTTGCCCCTCCTGGTAGGAATGTATATCCCATACGTCACTAGCTCATGGACTCTTGTTAATTACATGAAAGAAAATAAAATCTTGATTGAAGAAAACTTCTTATGAGACACCTAAATCCACCTCTTTCTTGCACCGCTTTGCGGTGGTGCTCTTTGCCTCCTCCTGCTGGCCAGGAGTGATATTCCCAACAGTAATTAATCATGATCCGTGGACTCACCGTGTCATTAGAAAGAAACATATTTAGTATTTAATGACCCCTTAACAACATGTCTGAGCAAAAGCAACATTTGGATATTTTAAGTCTATTAATTACAAATTTCCACATCCTAGGGTAAGGGTGTTTAGCTCCAGGAGTTAGAAATGTCAGAGCAAATCTGTTTTGATATTTGACAGGTTCTCAGACACAGATTTTTTTTTTTTTTTTAATTCCTGGTCTACTTGTGTTCCTTCAGGACTAGAAACACCTGTGTATAAGAGCAGTGTTTCCCAGCCTACACAGTAGCAAGTATCCTTAGAGGTATTATAGTACCCCCTATCCACAATACACATATATAACTGAATTACAAATACCTATATGACTGACACATATTAGATTTGGGCAAGTTTGCTTTGGGGCTATGAACCAAGGCAAAAATATGGAGGTATGATACTTTTTTTTTTTTAAATATATAAAGTCAGGAATTTATTTTAAACTGTACTAGGAGCCCAGAAGTAAAGTCAAATTTAAACTTTCTTGATTCAGATAGAGCACCTAATTTAAAACTACTTGCACACTCCTGAAGTCACATAAGATTACTCTTTAACAAAGGATACCAAGAGAACTAAGCAAAATTGATTACAAGCAAATTGCAAAGTGGTTTAAAATGTTATGCTCTACCCAACCCACTGAAGTTTAATTTTGACTCCACTGTCCCTTTAACTTCAGTTTCATAATGGAATACTGTATATGTAATAATTCACTATGACAGTTTTTCTTCCACCTTTTATAGTGGCACTTTATATTGCAGTGATGCACTTGACCTGACAGACATTTCAGTATCTGCAATGTATTATTTAGCACTTACCGAGGCTCTTGTAGGAGTAGCTGGCTGCTTTGCAAGAAGAGACTGGAAAGGAAAAAGTCAGTTATTTGTAATGATGTTTTATCTTTATCTATCAAACCCTACAGGTAAAAAGCTACATTTGTGTGTATACTCTTAAGCAAAACAAAAAAATAAAGTGTAAAATATCACTGGTAGGTAGCAAAACAGTCTTACCATACACAAATTAGGAGGCCTACTAATCACCAGCAGAGGGCAGTAGAGAATTAAGGAGTACTGGCTGTGACTGTTCCACAGGCCTTGAAATCAGCATATGTTTTCTCACTTAAAGGGACATTAAACCCAAAAATGTTCTTTCATGATTCAGATAATAATCTTAATTCTTTAGATATCCTTTGCTGAAGAAATAGCAATGCACATGGGCGAGCCAATCACACGAGACATCTGTGTGCAGCCACCAATCAGAAGCTACTGAGCCTATCTAGATATGCTTTCCAGCAAGGAATATCAAAAGAGTGAAGCAAATTAGATAATAGAAGTAAATTATAAAGTTGTTTAAAATTGTGTGCTCTTTCTAAATCATGAAAGAAAAAATTTGGGTTTCATGTCCCTTTAAAGTTAGGAAACTTATGAAACAAAAGCTGCTCAAAAGATAAAATAAAATTAAATATGATCCCAAGCTTTTAACATACCTGTTGTTTCATAAGAAACACCTGATCATCTTCTGCTACAACTTCTTTATAGTGGACGAGCTGCAAAGACAAAGATTTTTTTAATGCATAAACTATTTACAAAGAAATGTAAATGTATATAGACATTTGTTTTACCTTTCTAATAGGTGGTTTCACAATAAAATCTTCATATATATCTTCAGGTTTTACTGTTGAGAAATTTTCATGCAAAATGCCTATTTTTTTTTCATTATCCCAGCCAGCAGGACTAAAAAAAAAAATAATAATACAGAGGACATTATCAACAGACAGTCAAAAGCAAAGATAATTAGAAGCTGGACTAATACTTTATACAGATCATTTCTTTCAACACTCAAGCAGAATATACTAAAAGGGAAATGAAAGTCACAATTAAACTTTCATGGTTCAGTGAGAGCATACAATTGTTTTAAGGGAGATTTTTTAGGCTTAGGAGCAGCGATACACTACTGGGAGTCAGCTGGTGACTGTGGTCTGACTCACCATATGTGCTCAGCTAGCTCCCAGCAGTGCATTGCTGCTTCTAAGTCTACCCATTTGCTGGGGCTCTAACATATGAGTATTTTTCTTTTGCACTTTTATGTCCTTTAAAGTTAAAGACACAATGAAAGAAATTATAAAAAAATATAGCATATACATTTGTATTGTTTTAAGAAAAGCTTTGGGGGGAAAAGCTGTGACCCAGTTTTCAAATATCCAGATATTTAGCCTACATTTAAGAGAAAACAAAAACGCATTTACTCACATAAAAACAGCATCCTTTTCAACCACTGATGCAGCATGATTAAAATGGAAACCATAGACTTTATGTACAATGTACTTGTATAACAAATCCAGATTTTTTTCCTCTTTAACAGATGTATAAATTAAGGCAGCTCCATCTATCAAGTTCATTT
The DNA here is from genome assembly GCF_027579735.1 of Bombina bombina. Classification (NCBI taxonomy): domain Eukaryota; kingdom Metazoa; phylum Chordata; class Amphibia; order Anura; family Bombinatoridae; genus Bombina; species Bombina bombina. The sequence continues at coordinate 915,842,399 of NC_069499.1, forward strand.
AAGGAAAAGTTATAAAAAAAAAAAAAAAAAAAAAAAAACAAACAAAAAAAAAAAACAGAATTTATGTTTACCTGATAAATTACTTTCTCCAACGGTGTGTCCGGTCCACGGCGTCATCCTTACTTGTGGGATATTCTCTTCCCCAACAGGAAATGGCAAAGAGCCCAGCAAAGCTGGTCACATGATCCCTCCTAGGCTCCGCCTACCCCAGTCATTCGACCGACGTTAAGGAGGAATATTTGCATAGGAGAAACCATATGATACCGTGGTGACTGTAGTTAAAGAAAATAAATTATCAGACCTGATTAAAAAACCAGGGCGGGCCGTGGACCGGACACACCGTTGGAGAAAGTAATTTATCAGGTAAACATAAATTCTGTTTTCTCCAACATCGGTGTGTCCGGTCCACGGCGTCATCCTTACTTGTGGGAACCAATACCAAAGCTTTAGGACACGGATGATGGGAGGGAGCAAATCAGGTCACCTAGATGGAAGGCACCACGGCTTGCAAAACCTTTCTCCCAAAAATAGCCTCAGAAGAAGCAAAAGTATCAAACTTGTAAAATTTGGTAAAAGTGTGCAGTGAAGACCAAGTCGCTGCCCTACATATCTGATCAACAGAAGCCTCGTTCTTGAAGGCCCATGTGGAAGCCACAGCCCTAGTGGAATGAGCTGTGATTCTTTCGGGAGGCTGCCGTCCGGCAGTCTCGTAAGCCAATCTGATGATGCTTTTAATCCAAAAAGAGAGAGAGGTAGAAGTTGCTTTTTGACCTCTCCTTTTACCGGAATAAACAACAAACAAGGAAGATGTTTGTCTAAAATCCTTTGTAGCATCTAAATAGAATTTTAGAGCGCGAACAACATCCAAATTGTGCAACAAACGTTCCTTCTTCGAAACTGGTTTCGGACACAGAGAAGGTACGATAATCTCCTGGTTAATGTTTTTGTTAGAAACAACTTTTGGAAGAAAACCAGGTTTAGTACGTAAAACCACCTTATCTGCATGGAACACCAGATAAGGAGGAGAACACTGCAGAGCAGATAATTCTGAAACTCTTCGAGCAGAAGAAATTGCAACCAAAAACAAAACTTTCCAAGATAATAACTTAATATCAACGGAATGTAAGGGTTCAAACGGAACCCCCTGAAGAACTGAAAGAACTAAGTTGAGACTCCAAGGAGGAGTCAAAGGTTTGTAAACAGGCTTGATTCTAACCAGAGCCTGAACAAAGGCTTGAACATCTGGCACAGCTGCCAGCTTTTTGTGAAGTAACACAGACAAGGCAGAAATCTGTCCCTTCAGGGAACTTGCAGATAATCCTGTTTCCAATCCTTCTTGAAGGAAGGATAGAATCTTAGGAATCTTAACCTTGTCCCAAGGGAATCCTTTAGATTCACACCAACAGATATATTTTTTCCAAATTTTGTGGTAAATCTTTCTAGTTACAGGCTTTCTGGCCTGAACAAGAGTATCGATAACAGAATCTGAGAACCCTCGCTTCGATAAGATCAAGCGTTCAATCTCCAAGCAGTCAGCTGGAGTGAGACCAGATTCGGATGTTCGAACGGACCTTGAACAAGAAGGTCTCGTCTCAAAGGTAGCTTCCATGGTGGAGCCGATGACATATTCACCAGATCTGCATACCAAGTCCTGCGTGGCCACGCAGGAGCTATCAAGATCACCGACGCCCTTTCCTGATTGATCCTGGCTAACAGCCTGGGGATGAGAGGAAACGGCGGGAATACATAAGCTAGTTTGAAGGTCCAAGGTGCTACTAGTGCATCCACTAGAGCCGCCTTGGGATCCCTGGATCTGGACCCGTAGCAAGGAACTTTGAAGTTCTGACGAGAGGCCATCAGATCCATGTCTGGAATGCCCCACAGTTGAGTGACTTGGGCAAAGATTTCCGGATGGAGTTCCCACTCCCCCGGATGCAATGTCTGACGACTCAGAAAATCCGCTTCCCAATTTTCCACTCCTGGGATGTGGATAGCAGACAGGTGGCAGGAGTGAGACTCCGCCCATAGAATGATTTTGGTCACTTCTTCCATCGCCAGGGAACTCCTTGTTCCCCCCTGATGGTTGATGTACGCAACAGTTGTCATGTTGTCTGATTGAAACCGTATGAACTTGGCCCTCGCTAGCTGAGGCCAAGCCTTGAGAGCATTGAATATCGCTCTCAGTTCCAGAATATTTATCGGTAGAAGAGATTCTTCCCGAGACCAAAGACCCTGAGCTTTCAGGGATCCCCAGACCGCGCCCCAGCCCATCAGACTGGCGTCGGTCGTGACAATGACCCACTCTGGTCTGCGGAAGGTCATCCCTTGTGACAGGTTGTCCAGGGACAGCCACCAACGGAGTGAGTCTCTGGTCCTCTGATTTACTTGTATCCTCGGAGACAAGTTTGTATAGTCCCCATTCCACTGACTGAGCATGCACAGTTGTAATGGTCTTAGATGAATGCGCGCAAAAGGAACTATGTCCATTGCCGCTACCATCAAACCTATCACTTCCATGCACTGCGCTATGGAAGGAAGAGGAACGGAATGAAGTATCCAACAAGAGTCTAGAAGTTTTGTTTTTCTGGCCTCTGTCAGAAAAATCCTCATTTCTAAGGAGTCTATTATTGTTCCCAAGAAGGGAACCCTTGTTGACGGAGATAGAGAACTCTTTTCCACGTTCACTTTCCATCCATGAGATCTGAGAAAGGCCAGGACGATGTCCGTGTGAGCCTTTGCTTGAGGAAGGGACGACGCTTGAATCAGAATGTCGTCCAAGTAAGGTACTACAGCAATGCCCCTTGGTCTTAGCACAGCTAGAAGGGACCCTAGTACCTTTGTGAAAATCCTTGGAGCAGTGGCTAATCCGAAAGGAAGCGCCACGAACTGGTAATGCTTGTCCAGGAATGCGAACCTTAGGAACCGATGATGTTCCTTGTGGATAGGAATATGTAGATACGCATCCTTTAAATCCACCGTGGTCATGAATTGACCTTCCTGGATGGAAGGAAGAATTGTTCGAATGGTTTCCATTTTGAACGATGGAACCTTGAGAAACTTGTTTAAGATCTTGAGATCTAAGATTGGTCTGAACGTTCCCTCTTTTTTGGGAACTATGAACAGATTGGAGTAGAACCCCATCCCTTGTTCTCCTAATGGAACAGGATGAATCACTCCCATTTTTAACAGGTCTTCTACACAACGTAAGAATGCCTGTCTTTTTATGTGGTCTGAAGACAACTGAGACCTGTGGAACCTCCCCCTTGGGGGAAGCCCCTTGAATTCCAGAAGATAACCTTGGGAGACTATTTCTAGCGCCCAAGGATCCAGAACATCTCTTGCCCAAGCCTGAGCGAAGAGAGAGAGTCTGCCCCCCACCAGATCCGGTCCCGGATCGGGGGCCAACATTTCATGCTGTCTTGGTAGCAGTGGCAGGTTTCTTGGCCTGCTTTCCCTTGTTCCAGCCTTGCATTGGTCTCCAAGCTGGCTTGGCTTGAGAAGTATTACCCTCTTGCTTAGAGGACGTAGCACTTTGGGCTGGTCCGTTTCTACGAAAGGGACGAAAATTAGGTTTATTTTTGGCCTTGAAAGGCCGATCCTGAGGAAGGGCGTGGCCCTTACCCCCAGTGATATCAGAGATAATCTCTTTCAAGTCAGGGCCAAACAGCGTTTTCCCCTTGAAAGGAATGTTAAGTAGCTTGTTCTTGGAAGACGCATCAGCTGACCAAGATTTCAACCAAAGCGCTCTGCGCGCCACAATAGCAAACCCAGAATTCTTAGCCGCTAACCTAGCCAATTGCAAAGTGGCGTCTAGGGTGAAAGAATTAGCCAATTTGAGAGCATTGATTCTGTCCATAATCTCCTCATAAGGAGGAGAATCACTATCGACCGCCTTTACCAGCTCATCGAACCAGAAACACGCGGCTGTAGCGACTGGGACAATGCATGAAATTGGTTGTAGAAGGTAACCCTGCTGAACAAACATCTTTTTAAGTAAACCTTCTAATTTTTTATCCATAGGATCTTTGAAAGCACAACTATCTTCTATGGGTATAGTGGTGCGTTTGTTTAAAGTGGAAACCGCTCCCTCGACCTTGGGGACTGTCTGCCATAAGTCCTTTCTGGGGTCGACCATAGGAAACAATTTTTTAAATATGGGGGGAGGGACGAAAGGAATACCGGGCCTTTCCCATTCTTTATTTACAATGTCCGCCACCCGCTTGGGTATAGGAAAAGCTTCAGGGAGCCCCGGGACCTCTAGGAACTTGTCCATTTTACATAGTTTCTCTGGGATGACCAACTTGTCACAATCATCCAGAGTGGATAATACCTCCTTAAGCAGAATGCGGAGATGTTCCAACTTAAATTTAAACGTAATCACATCAGGTTCAGCTTGTTGAGAAATGTTCCCTGAATCAGTAATTTCTCCCTCAGACAAAACCTCCCTGGCCCCATCAGACTGGTTTAGGGGCCCTTCAGAACCATTATTATCAGCGTCGTCATGCTCTTCAGTATCTAAAACAGAGCAGTCGCGCTTACGCTGATAAGTGTGCATTTTGGCTAAAATGTTTTTGACAGAATTATCCATTACAGCCGTTAATTGTTGCATAGTAAGGAGTATTGGCGCGCTAGATGTACTAGGGGCCTCCTGAGTGGGCAAGACTCGTGTAGACGAAGGAGGGAATGATGCAGTACCATGCTTACTCCCCTCACTTGAGGAATCATCTTGGGCATCATTGTCATTATCACATAAATCACATTTATTTAAATGAGAAGGAACTCTGGCTTCCCCACATTCAGAACACAGTCTATCTGGTAGTTCAGACATGTTAAACAGGCATAAACTTGATAACAAAGTACAAAAAACGTTTTAAAAGAAAACCGTTACTGTCACTTTAAATTTTAAACTGAACACACTTTATTACTGCAATTGCGAAAAAATATGAAGGAATTGTTCAAAATTCACCAAAATTTCACCACAGTGTCTTAAAGCCTTAAAAGTATTGCACACCAAATTTGGAAGCTTTAACCCTTAAAATAACGGAACCGGAGCCGTTTTTAACTTTAACCCCTTTACAGTCCCTGGTATCTGCTTTGCTGAGACCCAACCAAGCCCAAAGGGGAATACGATACCAAATGACGCCTTCAGAAAGTCTTTTCTATGTATCAGAGCTCCTCACACATGCGACTGCATGTCATGCCTCTCAAAAACAAGTGCGCAACACCGGCGCGAAAATGAGGCTCTGCCTATGATTTGGGAAAGCCCCTAAGAATAAGGTGTCTAAAACAGTGCCTGCCGATATAATCTTATCAAAATACCCAGATTAAATGATTCCTCAAGGCTAAATATGTGTTAATAATGAATCGATTTAGCCCAGAAAAAGTCTACAGTCTTAATAAGCCCTTGTGAAGCCCTTATTTACTATCTTAATAAACATGGCTTACCGGATCCCATAGGGAAAATGACAGCTTCCAGCATTACATCGTCTTGTTAGAATGTGTCATACCTCAAGCAGCAAGAGACTGCTCACTGTTCCCCCAACTGAAGTTAATTCCTCTCAACAGTCCTGTGTGGAACAGCCATGGATTTTAGTAACGGTTGCTAAAATCATTTTCCTCATACAAACAGAAATCTTCATCTCTTTTCTGTTTCAGAGTAAATAGTACATACCAGCACTATTTTAAAATAACAAACTCTTGATTGAATAATAAAAACTACAGTTAAACACTAAAAAACTCTAAGCCATCTCCGTGGAGATGTTGCCTGTACAACGGCAAAGAGAATGACTGGGGTAGGCGGAGCCTAGGAGGGATCATGTGACCAGCTTTGCTGGGCTCTTTGCCATTTCCTGTTGGGGAAGAGAATATCCCACAAGTAAGGATGACGCCGTGGACCGGACACACCTATGTTGGAGAAAAAAGATTTGGCCATTTTCTCCTCTGGAAGAATGTCTTCTAAAAGCCTGATGTCTTAACAAATAGTGCAACTTTTAGAATTACCTCACAGTTTTGGGACTAAACAACGTGGAAGAACACACAGATACAAAAAAAAACCCAAATACATAATTTATGCTTACCAGATAAATTCCTTTCCTTCCGGATAGGTATAGTCCACGGCTTCATTCCTTACTGTTGGAAATACAACACCTGGCCACCAGGAGGAGGCCAAGACACCCCAGACAAAGGCTTAAATATCCCTCCCACTTCCTGATCACCCCAGGCATTCTGCAGAGGGAACAAGGAAAAGTAGGAGAAATATCAGGGTATATTGGTGCCAGAAGAATAAGATAAATAATAGGGGGCCGCCCTTAGACGAGAAAAAACTGGTGGGGGCCGTGGACTCTCCCTATCCGGAAGGAAAGGAATTTATCTGGTAAGCATAAATTATGTTTTCCTTCCTAAGATAGAGAGAGTCCACGGCTTCATTTCTTACTGTTGGGAAAACTATACTCAAGCTCCAGAGGACACTGAATGAATAACTGGAGAGGAAAAAAAAAGGAAGAAGAGGACCCTATTCTGAGGGCACCATTTCCAGCAAAACTTTTCTCCCGAAAGCTGCTTCAACCAAAGCAAAAACATCAAACTAGTAAAAATTAGAAAAAGTATGTAAGGAGGACCAGGTACCCGCCTTACAAATCTAATCCATAGAGCCCTCTTTATTAAAGGCCCAAGAGGAAACCACTGCTCTAGTGGAATAAGCCGTTATCCTCTCAAGAGGATTATGTCCCGCTGTTTCGTAAGGTAAGCGGATGACACTCATTAACCAAAAAGATAGGGAAGTCGAAGTAGCCTTCTGCCCCTTACGCTTCCCTATATAGACAACAAAGAGGAATATTGTCTAAACTCCTTAGCAGCCTGAAGAACTTCAAGGCGCGAACCACATCCAAATGGTGAAGTAAATGTTCCTTTGATGAAGGAGGATTAGGACACAAGGAAGAAAGGCAAAGAATGCCTAGGGTGATGAGGATGTGGGAGGGATATTTAAGCCTTTGGCTGGGGTGTTTTTGCCTCCTCCTGGTGGCCAGGTGTTGTATTTCCAACAGTAAGGAATGAAGCCGTTGACTCTCCCCATCTTAGGAAGGACAAGTTTAAAGTTAATATTTATATGTATTTTGTTTATCCAGTGAGATTTCTATTTCTAAACTTTGAGGGGTTAAATGGTCTTGGAAAATAGAGTATGAAAATACTAGTCGACAGTGTCATATTTTGCCAGTATACTATAGTGGCAATATGTACCCTTTTTACTCTTTACAGACGTTTTATGTAGAAATTCAGATTGGACCTACTAATAACGTAAGGGGTTTCCCTAAAAGATGTGGTAAGTTTGATCATGGCCTTACTCTTAAATTTAGCACTGCTATGTGCCCTTGTAAAAAAAAGTGAGCATGCATGGGCACAAAACGAATCTGTAAGAAAGTAATACAAAAGGATACACTGCAAGCAGAACCTCCGGATATGGGACTGAATGAAATCAAAATGTTCATCTCTGTAGTCATGCTCCTTCTCCAATACACTGATTGCGTCGCACTGCAGCAGGAGGAAACAGATTATTAAAATTAAACGCAAAAAGGAAATTTATGCTTACCTGATAAATTGATTTCTTCTACTATACGACGAGTCCACGGATTCATCCACACTTGTGGGATATTATCCTCCTGCTAACAGGAAGTGGCAAAGAGCACCACAGCAGAGCTGTCTATATAGCTCCTCCCTTGACTCCACCCCCCAGTCATTCGACCGAAGGTATAGGAAGAAAAAGGAGCAACTAAAAAAGGTGCAGAGGTGACTGAAGTTTGTAAACAAAAATATAATCTGTCTAAAATGACAGGGAGGGCTGTGGACTCGTCGCATTGTAGAAGAAATCAATTTATCAGGTAAGCATAAATTTCCTTTTCTTCTACTAGATACGACGAGTCCACGGATTCATCCTTACTTGTGGGATACAATACCAAAGCAACAGGACACGGATGAACGGGAGGGACAAGACAGATACCTAAACGGAAGGCACCACTGTTTGAAGAACTTTTCTCCCAAAAATAGCCTCAGAAGAAGTAAAAGTATCAAATTTGGAAAATTTGGAAAAGTTATGAAGGGAGGACCAAGTCGCAGCCTTACAAATCTGTTCAACAGAAGCATCGTTTTTAAAAGCCCATGTGGAAGCCACCGCTCTAGTAGAATGAGCTGTAATTTTTTCAGGAGGCTGCTGTCCAGCAGTCTCGTATGCCAAACGGATGATGCTTCTCAGCCAAAAAAGAAAGAGGTAGCCGTAGCTTTTGACCCCTACGCTTTCCAGAATAGACAACAAATAGAGAAGATGTTTGACGGAAATCCTTGATCTCTTGTAAGTAAAACTTCAAGGCACGAACCACATCCAAGTTATGTAACAGACGCTCCTTCTTAGAAGAAGGATTAGGACACAAAGAAGGAACAACAATTTCCTGATTAATATTCTTATTTGAAACAACCTTAGGAAGGAATCCAGGTTTAGTACGCAAAACCACCTTATCAGAATGGAATATAAGATAAGGCGAATCACATTGTAACGTAGAAAGCTCAGAAACTCTTCGAGCAGAAGAGATAGCAACTAAAAACAAAACTTTCCAAGATAAAAGCTTAATATCTATGGAATGCATGGGTTCAAACGGAACCCCTTGAAGAACATTGATAACTAAATTCAAACTCCATGGCGGAGCAACAGGTTTAAACACAGGCTTGATTCTGACTAAAGCCTGAAAAAAAACTGAACGTCAAGGACATCCGCCAGATGTCTGTGTAGTAAAATTGACAAAGCAGAAATTTGTCCCTTTAAGGAACTAGCTGATAATCCCTTCTCCAATCCTTCTTGGAGAAAGGACAAAATCCTAGGAATCCTAACACTACTCCATAAGTAGCCCTTGGATTTGCACCAATAAAGATATTTACGCCATATCTTATGGTAAATTTTCCTAGTGACAGGCTTGCGAGCCTGAATGAAGGTATCAATGACTGGCTCCGAGAATCCACGCTTAGATAAAATCAAGCGTTCAATCTCCAGGCAGTCAGCTGCAGAGAATTTAGATTTGGATGTTGGAACGGACCTTGGATTAGAAGGTCCTGTCTCAGTGGCAGTTTCCACGGTGGCAGAGATGATATTTCCACTAGATCTGCATGCCAAGTCCTGCCTGGCCACGCAGGTGCTATCAGGATTACCGAAGCCCTCTCCTGTTTGATTCTGGCAATCAGACGAGGTAGGAGAGGAAAAGGAGGAAACACATAAGCCAGGTTGAACGACCAAGGTACTGCCAGAGCATCTATCAGTACTGCTTGGGGATCCCTTGATCTGGACTCGTAACAATGAAGTTTGGCATTCTGAGGAGATGCCATCAGATCCAATTCCTGTGTGCCCCATTGACGGATCAATGCCGCAAACACCTCCGGATGGAGCTCCCACTCCCCGGGGTGAAAAGTCTGACGATTTAGAAAATCCACTTCCCAGTTCTCTACTCCTGGGATATAGATTGCTGATAGATGGCAAGAGTGAGTTTCTGCTCATCGAATTATCTTGGAAACTTGTGTCATCGCTAGAGAACTCTTTGTTTTCCCTTGATGATTGATATATGCTACAGTCATGATATTGTCCGACTGGAATCTTATGAATTTGGCCAAAGCCAACTGAGGCCACGCTTGAAGCGCGTTGAATATTGCTCTCAGTTCCAGAATATTTATTGGTAGTAGGGACTCCTCCTGAGTCCAAACACCCTGAGTCTTCAGGGAATTCCAGACTGCACCCCAGCCCAAGAGGCTGGCGTCCGTTGTCACTATGACCCATGCTGGCCTGGGGAAGCACATTCCCTGGGACAGATGATCCTGTGACAACCACCAAAGAAGAGAGTCTCTGGTCTCTAGATCCAGATTTATCCGAGGAGATAAATCCGCATAATCCCCATTCCACTGTCTGAGCATGCACAGCTGCAGTGGTCTGAGATGTAAGCGAGCAAACGGAACGATGTCCATTGCCGCTTCCATTAACCCAATGACCTCTATACACTGCGCCACTGATGACCGAGGAATGGAATGAAGTTCTCGGCAAGAAGTTAGGATCTTTGACTTTCTGACCTCCGTCAGAAACATTTTCATGTCTAGCGAGTCTATCAGAGTTCCTAGGAATGGAACTCTTGTCAGTGGAACTAGTGAACTCTTTTGTATGTTCACCTTCCACCCGTGAGTTCTTAGAAAAGCCAACACGATGTCCGTGTGAGATTTGGCTATATGGTAAGTTGATGCCTGAACCAATATATCGTCCAGATAGGGCGCCACTGCTATGCCCCGCGGCCTTAGAACTGCCAGAAGGGACCCTAGCACCTTTGTGAAGATTCTGGGAGCTGTGGCCAACCCGAAATGGAGGGCCACAAACTGGTAGTGTTTGTCCAGGAAGGTGAACCTGAGAAACTGGTGATGATCTTTGTGGATAGGAATGTGAAGATACGCATCCTTCAAATCCACGGTGGTCATATATTGACCCTCCTGGATCATTGGTAAAATTGTTTAAATGGTCTCCCATCTTGAACGATGGGACTCTGAGAAATTTGTTTAGGCATTTGAGATCTAAAAATCGGTCTGAAGCTTCCCTCTTTTTTGGGAACCACGAACAGATTTGAGTAAAACCCCTGCCCCTGTTCTAGTTTTGGAACTGGGCAGATTACACCCATGGTATATAGGTCTTCTACACAGCGTAACAACGCCTCTCTTTTTCTCTGGTCTACAGACAAACGTGAAAGATGAAATCTCCCTCTTGGGAGAAAATCCTTGAATTCTAGTCGATACCCCTGGGTCACGATTTCTAATGCCCAGGGATCCTGAACGTCCCTTGCCCAAGCCTGAGCGAAGAGAGAAAGTCTGCCCCCTACTAGATCCGGTCCCGGATCGGGGGCTGCCCCTTCATGCTGTCTTGGTAGCAGCAGTGGGCTTCTTGGCCTGTTTACCTTTATTCCAGGTCTGGTTAGGTCTCCAGACTGACTTCGATTGTGCAAAATTCCCCTCCTGCTTTGTGGCGCAGGAGGAAGTAGAGGGTTCACTTTTAAAGTTTTGAAAGGAACGAAAATTATTTTGTTTAGCCCTCATTTTAACAGTCTTGTCCTGAGGAAGGGCATGACCTTTACCTCCAGTAATGTCAGAAATGATTTCCTTTAGTTCAGGCCCAAATAGGGTCTTACCTTTAAAAGGAATAGCTAAAAGTTTAGATTTTGATGACACATCAGCAGACCAAGACTTAAGCCATAACGCTCTACGCGCTAGAATGGCAAAGCCTGCATTTTTTGCCGCTAATTTAGCCATTTGAAAAGCGGCATTGGTAATAAAAGAATTAGCTAGCTTGAGAGCCTTAATTCTATCCAAAATATCATCTAATGGGGTCTCAACCTTAAGAGACTCCTCTAGAGCCTCAAACCAAAAAGCTGCTGCAGTAGTAACTGGTACAATGCACGCTATAGGTTGTAGAAGAAAACCCTGATGAATAAACAATTTCTTTAAAAGACCCTCTAATTTTTTTTATCCATAGGATCTTTGAAAGCACAACTGTCCTCAATAGGTATAGTTGTACGCTTAGCCAGGGTAGAAATAGCACCCTCCACCTTAGGGACCGTCTGCCAGGAATCCCGAATGGTGTCAGATATGGGAAACATTTTCAGAAAAGCAGGAGTGGGAGAGAATGGAATGCCTGGTCTATCTCATTCCTTAGTAACAATGTCCAAAATCCTTTTAGGGACTGGAAAAACATTAGTGTAAGTAGGGACCTCTAGATATTTATCCATTTTACACAATTTCTCTGGTGGTATTACAATAGGGTCACAATTATCCAGAGTCGCTAAAACCTCCCGGAGTAACAGGCGGAGGTGTTCAAGCTTAAATTTAAAGGCCGTCACGTCCGAGTCTGTTTGAGGGAACACATGTCCTGAGTCTGAAAGTTCTCCCTCAGACAGCAATTCCCCTACCCCCAACTCAGAACACTGTGAGGGTACATCGGAGATGGCCAATAAAGCATCAGAGGGCTCAGCATTTACTCTAATACCAGACCTATTGCGCTTACCCTGTAAACCTGGCAGTTTGGATAATACCTCTGTAAGGGTAGTGGACATAACTGCAGCCATATCTTGCAGGGTAAAAGAATTAGACGCACTAGAAGTACTTGGCGTCGCTTGAGTGGGCGTTAAAGGTTGTGACACTTGGGGAGAATTGGATGGCATAATCTGATTCTCTTCAGA